>NC_056519.1:25912147-25924340 GCF_014905685.2 Nematolebias whitei
ACACACACACACACACACACACACACACACACACACACACACACACAGCAGGATAAAACACACGTTAGAAACAATACCAGTGAAGACACAGGACGCCTCAGCTTGATAACAATATGACAGTCATGGCAAAACAAATAAGTTACACAAACAATAATATTAACATGAATGTGGGAAAATATGTGATGAGGGCAATATTAAATATGAAACACAAATATGAGGCAAAACAAAGTGAGGTGATTTATTACTTAAACTAAAAATACACATAATATTAATGACATTATGTTAAACTACAAAAAAATAGCAGAAATAAACAGAATTTGTTTATTTTACTAGGAAACTGTTAACATACATTTAAAATTAAGATTATTAAAAAAGATGTGTTGCAGTAGAAGCTACCAAAGCTACACTGTATGATTTTAGACAACTTTAACTGTAATAATGGGCTGACAGGAAAAAAATCTGACATTTTAAATGTAAAAGTGAAAATATTTGACCACAGTTTAACAGTTTACTGGCACAGGATGACTGTTGAACCAAAGCAGGTACTGAAACGGCTCTACATACAAAATCACTCTTATTTACTTTCATATTCGTAAGAAGAAGCTCCATTTAATTATTTAGCCCAGGAGTTTGCAACCTTTACAAAATAAAAAGCCTTTTTAAACAATCTCTTCTCAGGAAGAGGGCCACCTGCACCATGAAGGACCCCACTCACCCAGCACCCTCACTTTTTGCCCCGCTCCATTCAGACAGGAGGTTGTGGAGCATTAAGTGTAGAACCACTAGACTGAGGAACAGCTTCTACCCTGAGGCTGTTAGACTCATGAATATCTAACCAGAAAAATCACTGTAATGACACTTTGATTGGTGACATGTCACTTTACCTGTGCTGCTGATTCTTACCCATAAGATGCTGTTTTCATACCCATCTGCTCACAACAGACTCATGTTCAGGCTGCTGTTTAATTCACTATATTATATTACATTATTATTGTTTAGTGTATATCTTAGATCATTGTATACCGTTTCTTTTTTATAGATTATATTATTGCTTTTTTGGGTATAACTGGGACCTTGAGTACAATGTCGTTTCACCTCATGTACCACATGTGATGTGAATGACAATAAAGTCACCTTGAACCTTTTTGCAAAACTTTGCGGCACTGACCACCAGTCTACTGCAGCCAGTCTTTTAATCCTGAGGCTGCAGGTTTGAGTCCAGGCTGTGTCAGGAGGGGAATCTACCATGAAAAAAAAAGGACTGCAGAAAGAAGCAGTTGAAAGAAAAACAACTTTTCTCAACAAACTGAACCTAAATATGTCAACATTTTCAGCCTTATTCCATCCCAAATGGTCTTTCCATAGACATCACCATTGTTCACCCGCTTGTGAACAATGTAGCTGTTTCAGTAAGTAAACTGACACATGGGATCTGTTGAATATTTTGGTTACAGATTGTTTAAATTTAAGGACAACCACTGATTTGAGGAGAAAAATAAATTGTGCAAATTTTGTTTCTTATTGTATTATGTCTTTTTTGACTGGTCTCCATTAAATTGCAGTGAATAATTTTAACTAAGCTATAATTGGATAGTTGCAGTCATGCCAGCTCCAATCAAATTTTCTCCTATCAGTTCTGTAAAGTTACACTTTACTGAGATAAATGCAAACAAATGAAAAGATTCATGTTAGGCTTCTTAAGGCTGCTAACAGCAAAGTAATAATACAAATAAAGATCATTTAAGGTTGAACATGCATCAGGATCATTTAAGGTTATGTTGTGTGTTTGACCCAAGGATAGGGCTGAGTACCGAACCGAGGTTCTTTTATGGCACCGACCGAACTGCACCGGTCGGTGTATGTATTGAAACGTCACTCTTCTTTCAGTGTCAAGTTTCGATATTGGCTGTAAAGTGTCACGTGGTTTCAGCATGCAGGCAGGCAAAACACCAGACATATGACAAACAGACTACACCCAGAGCTGTATAGAGCTGCCGTACCTAATCTATGTATAATGTATGTCTATGGTGCTGGTGACGCCCACAGACGGGTTCACGTGTGCAGCACGTGTTGTCGAATGGCTTCGACAACACGCGAGCAGAAAGTTGCTCCGTGTTTTTCTGCGAGGAGAGAAGAGTTCATTAGCCTCCCCCCTCCTCCTCCTCCTCCTCCTCTCACCATTAAAGTCAGCCTGTGAGAGCCTGAACGTCCTGATTCTTTATCTCCACGACCGGACTCTTCATCAAAGAACTCCGAGGACGTCTCTGTGAGTTTCAGCTGGTGAGTTACGTTTGTTAGCGTAACTGCAGCTTAACACGTACATCGCGGTGAAATAAACTATGATCCATGTAACGCTAACTTTAACATATTAGTGTGTAAATTTATTTTATCTAAGTAGCAAGCTAAACTCAGAAGCTAACTAAAGATTGACAGTAACATAAATCTTAGCTTGTAAAACTGTGCTCATCCTTAGTCAGCTGCTTAAACAGTTCACTAACGTTCACTGTTTATGTTCATGTTCTCCTCACAGGAGGTTCTGACCCAGATGTGAGGACAAAAGAAAAGTGAGGTGGAGGCCACAGGACAATCAGACTTTGTTGTTAAAAATTTGCTGCTTTTTCTACAGTGGAGCTGCATGTTGGAGGTATATTAAACTTTAAAGGATTTTGTTGACCAGTTAAACCTTTATCTCTCAGCCTAGATAATGATTTTTGATCAATGATAACACAACCATGTTATTGTTGATGTTTGGTTCTCATGTCAATTAGGGAGATGATCAGAGTCCTAAACCCCAGAGAACCACAGAGAAGATTCAGGCAGAGACAGAGGTGCAGATGTCCGCATCAACTCTACCTCATTGAATCCAGTGACCTGCTGGTGGGATGTGAGGGACAATATGTCAAACTGACAACCAGGTATCTGTGTGTGCAACAAGCATCATCTACAGCCTCAGAGTGAACATGTTCTACTGCTGGAGACACCATCAGCCAGGAGCATCTTTTTTGTGTCCACAGAAAACAGACATGTTGATGTTTCTGAAGAAAAACTGTTCAGTGAAAAGGTCCTCAGTGTATAGCAGTGAGCATTAGACACTGACGTGTCACTTGTTCTTTGAAACTGTTCTTTTGACCTGGAAATTATTTGTTTGTTTTTATGTAAGAAAACTGCTTGGAATAGAAAAATACCAAAGTTAAAAAATAAAACTCACAATTTGTACTGTAATGTGTAACGTAATTTTATTCTTGTTAGAATTAATATCCATCCATCCATTTTCTTCCGCTTATCCAGGGTCGGGTCGCGGGGGTAGCAGCCTAAGTAGGGAGGCCCAGACTTCCCTCTCCCCAGCCACTTGGGCCAGCTCTTCCGGGGGAATCCCGAGGTGTTCCCAGGCCAGCCGAGAAACATAGTCCCTCCAGCGTGTCCTGGGTCTTCCTCTGGGCCTCCTTCCAGTGGGACGTGTCCGGAACACCTCACCAGGGAGGCGTCCAGAAGGCATCCTAAACAGATGCCCAAGCCACTTCAACTGGCTCCTTTCGACGTGGAGAAGCAGTGGCTCTACTCTGAGTCTCTCCCGGATGATCGAGCTTCTCACCCTATCTCTAAGGGAGAGCCCAGACACCCTGCGGAGAAAACTCATTTCGGCCGCTTGTATCCGAGATTTCATTCTTTCAGTCACAACCCAAAGGTTGTGACCATAGATGAGGGTAGGAACGTAGATCGATCGGTAAATTGAGAGCTTTGCCTTTTGACTCAGCTCTTTCTTCACCACGACAGACCTGTACAGCGCCTGCTTCACTGCTGACGCTGCGCCTATCGATCTCACGCTCCATTTTCCCCTCATTCGTGAACAAGACCCCAAGATACTTAAACTCTTCTATTGGGGTAGGACCTCCTCCCTGACCCGGAGAGGGCACTCTACCCTTTCCGGCTCAAGACATGGCCTCGGATTTGGAGGAACTGATCTTCATCCCGGCCGCGTCTCATTCGGCTGCGAACCGCTCCAGCGAAAGCTGTAGATCATGATCTGATGAAGCCAATAAGACCACATCATCTGCAAAAAGCAGAGACGCAATCCTAAGGCAACCAAAACAGATCCCCTCAACACCTTGGCTGCGCCTAGAAATTCTGTCCATAAAAGTTATGAACAGAATCGGTGACAAAGGGCAACCTTGGCAGAGTCCAACTCTCACCGGGAACAAGTCCGACTTACTGCCGGCGATGCGGACCAGGATCTGACACCGGTCATACAGGGACCTAACAGCCCGTATCAAAGGGCCCGGTACTCCATACTCCCAGAGTACCCCCCACAGGGTTCCCCGAGGGACGCGGTCGAACGCCTTCTCCAAGTCCACAAAGCACATGTAGACAGGTTGGGCAAACTCCCACGCACCCTCCAGGACCCTGCTGAGAGTGTAGAGCTGGTCCAGTGTTCCACGGCCAGGACAAAAACCGCACTGCTCCTCCTGAATCTGAGGTTCGACTATCCGACTGACCCTCCTCTCCAGAACCCCCGAGTAGACCTTACCAGGGAGGCTTAAGAGCGTGATTCCCCTGTAGTTGGAACACACTCTACGGTCTCCCTTTTTGAATAGGGGAACCACCACCCCGGTCTGCCAATCCAGGGGAACTTCCCCCGATGTCCACGCAATATTGTAGAGTCGCGTAAGCCAACACAACCCTACAACATCCAGAGCCTTAAGGAACTCCGGGCAAATCTCATCCACCCCTGGGGCCCTGCCACCGAGGAGCTTTTTAACCACCTCGGTGACCTCAGCACCAGAGATTGGAGGGCCCGACCCAGAGTCCCCAGGCTCCACTTCCTCAGTGGAAGACGTGCCGGTGGGATTGAGGAGGTCTTCAAAGTATTCCGCCCACCGACCCACAACATCCCGAGTTGAGGTCAGCAGCACACTACTCCCACTATAAACAGTGTTGGTGGCGTACCGCTTTCCCCCCGAGACGCCGGATGGTGGACCAGAATCGGCTCGAACCCGTGGGGAAGTCATTTTCCATGGCCTCTCCGAACTCCTCCCATGCCCGAGTTTTTGCCTCAGCGACCACCCGAGCCGCATGTCGCTTGGACTGCCGGTACCCATCAGCTGTTTCCAGGGTCCCACAGGCCAAAAAGGCCCGATAGGACTCCTTCTTCAGCCTGACAGCATCCCTCACCGACGGTGTCCACCATCGGGTTCGAGGGTTGCCGCCGTTAGAATTAATAGTAATTACAAAATTGGTACCGAAAAAAGAACCGTCCAGGAACCGACACCGAAGTGAAGGTACCGACACCGGTACCGATACCAATTTTTTTAGAAAGGTACCCAGCCCTAGCCAAGGATGAGGAAACATTTGTGCTAATGTCAGACATAGTGACAGAAGTCCTGTGTGATTCAACTGTGACATGAATGAGTGTAAGCTACACTTTCAAAGACATTCCCTGTTCTTGGAAACAGAAACAGTACACAAAGCTTTTATATGGCACTCTGAAGACTGAGTTTGGACTGTAATCCAGTGAGTGATGGTGTTGTGAGGACAGCATTCAATGAGTTTTCTGTCTGTATGTGTACTAACACTGATTAAATCTGATTCTCTCATTCAGATGCTGTGCTGCCCAACAGGAAGCCATCTGCCAGCCCATATGTTCACCAAGCAACTTACCTATGACCCGCAGAGCAACCGCCTCTAATGTTTGCCTGTGTGTGATTAGTGGCTGATTGTTGGTGTAGGAAATTGTTCTTAAGGTGCAATCAAACACTGAACTGGACCAAAAATAATGAAAAGACAAACAAACAGAAATAAAATGTTTGCCATGAATAATATGTCCCTGTGGAAAATGACAAAATGTGCTAAAAACAAGTCAGATTCCTAAAACCCCACCAACTGCACATGAACTGAATGAGTGGGAATGGTGGCAGGGGGAGAGCTACGATTGTTAAAGAAAAAATAATAAAAAGCTATTTTCTCTTTGATTGACAGAAGAAGATGGATCTGGTTGTTGACTGGTGGAGCTTAGGAAAGAGGAAAGTTACCTGGAGACAGGCCAGAACCCAGTCACAGGGCAGGACCTGAGGAACTCTGTCTAACCTACAAGCTGGGGGCTCATCTGTCTGGAACACAAAGGAGCCAGAGTACAGTGGGGTGCACATCATGTACAACATCTGGAACTACAGCAAGAGGATTCAGGTCAGGTGCATTGAGACAAAAGAAAACTTCCTACTGCATTTGCACCACAAGGAGATACTTTGAAGAAAGTTTGAACTTGTTTTTTTATGTTTAAAACTTTAATTAAACAAGTGAAATCTACACTTGAGGACCAATGTCCCCCCGTCACTGAGATCTGAGTAGTGAATGTTTGTTGTTTTTGAGACGTGTGTTTTTCTGGACTAGAGTTGAACAGGGAATGTAAACTTTAATATTTTTGATGTAAGATATTCAAGTGGGAAGGAGTTACACTGTGGAGAAGAACAGAGGAAAGATTTCTTTCTTGTCCAAAGCTGTGCAGAGTGACAGATCCTGGCGAGCAGAGAGAGCAATTGTATCCACCACCAGGAGCAATGGTGGAGCTAGGGGGTGGCAAATGGGGGCTCTGGCCACAAAGGTTAATCTTCGGCCACCCCAAGAGCCACCCCAATTATTTGAGGAAATTATGCTTTTAAGCAATATAAAAACTAGAAAGGATAGTTTCCTCAAATGAAAGGGGTGGTCGATTAATATATAAATATATTTATATACAGTGAGGAAAATAAGTATTTGAACACTCTGCAACTTTGCAAGTTCTCCCACTTAGAAATCATGGAGGGGTCTGAAATTTTCATCTTAGGTGCATGTCCACTGTGAGAGACATGATCTAAAAATAAAAAAAATCCGGAAATCACAAAGTAAGATTTTTTTAATAATTTATTTGTGTGTTACTGCTGCAAATAAGTATTTGAACACCTGCCCATCATCAACAATTCTGGCCCTCAAAGACCTGTTAGTCCACCTCTAAGAAGTCCACCTCCACTCCACTGATTATTCTAAATTAGAAGCACCTGTTTGAGGTTGTTAGCTGCATAAAGACACCTGTCCACCCCACACAGTCAGTAAGACTCCAACTACTAACATGGCTAAGACCAAAGAGCTGTCCAAAGACACCAGAGACTAAATTGTAGACCTCCACAAGGCTGGAAAGTGATACGGGGCAATTGCCAAGCAGCTTGGTGAAAAAAGATAAACTGTTGGAGCAATTATTAGAAAATGGAGGAAGCTAAACATGACTGTCAATCTCCCTCGGACTGGGGCTCCATGCAAGATCTCACCTCGTGGTGCATCAATGATCCTAAGAAAGGTGAGGAATCAGCCCAGAACTACACGGGAGGAGCTGGTCCATGACCTGAAGAGAGCTGGCACCACTGTTTCCATGGTTACTGTGGGTAATACCCTAAGACGTCATAGTTTAAAATCATGCATGGCACGGAAGGTTCCCCTGCTTAAATCAGCACACATCCAGGCCCGTCTTAAGTTTGACCATGACCATTTGGATGATCCAGAGGAGTCATGGGAGAAAGTTATGAGGTCAGATGAGACCAAAATAGAACTTTTTGGTCTTAATTCCACTCGCCGTGTTTGGAGGATGAAGAATGATGAGTACCATCCCAAAAACACCATCCCTACTGTGAAGCATGGGGGTGGAAGCATCATGCTTTGGGGTGTTTTTCTGCACATGGGACAGGACGACTGCACTGTATTAAGGAGAGGATGACCGGGACCATGTATTGTGAGATTATGGGGAACAAGCTCCTTCTCTCAGTTAGAGCATTGAAGATGGGTCATGGCTGGGTCTTCCAACATGACAATGACCCAAAGCACACAGCCAGGAGAACCAAGGAGTGGCTCTGTAAGAAGCATATCAAGGTTCTGGAGTGGCCTAGCCAGTCTCCAGACCTAAACCCTATAGAAAATCTTTGGAGGGAGCTCAAATTCTGTGTTTTTCAGCAACAGCCCAGAAACCTGGCTGATCTAGAGAAGATCTGTGGAGGAATGGACCAAAATCTCTGCTGCAGTGTGAGTACACCTGCTGAAACACTACAGGAAACATTTGACCTCTGTAACTGCAAACAAAAATACTGTACCAAATATTAACATTGATTTTCACAGGTGTTCAAATACTTATTTGCAGCAGTAACACACAAATAAATTATTAAAAAATCATATTGTGATTTATGGATTTTTTTTAAGGTTATGTCTCTCACAGTGAACATGCACCCAAGATGAAAATTTCAGACCCCTCCATGATTTCTAAGTGGGAGAACTTGCAAAGTCACAGGGTGTTCAAATACTTATTTTCCTCATATATATATATATATATATATATATACACACACATACACGGGTGGCCATCGTGGATTTTGACGTAGCAACACAGTTTTCAAAAGGAACCTTTCTAACACCTAGATGCAGATGTAGCCACACACTAAAATGAAAGTCAGTACATCACTTATTGTTGCTCTAACAACAATAATGGGCAGCATTTCCAAGTCCCCTTTTTTGTTCCAGGGGACAATAAAACCAAAATAGAGGGAAAATTATTCTAAAACTTATAGGAAACAAAACCTAAAGAGAACAGAAAACCATTAGAAAAATATGAAAACTGTGTGAATCAAAACTGCCCATTTTATCACCAAAATCTATTGTGATTTATTCCCTTGACAAGTACTTATAAACATAAACAAGCAAAAATTAAAATGTACAGAATGTGGTGATGCTTGCAGTTTAACCTAACACCAGCTGACATTTTTAAGTGATTTCTTTTCTATAAAGACAATGAACGTGTCACAACCAAGTGTGCTTTAAGTAAAAAATATACAGTGTATTGCAAAAGTATTCACCCCTCTAAGTATTCTGTAAACCTACAAGCTGGTTTTTAAATAGATTTTTGCGTTTAATTAAAAGCAACAATTTACCAAAAATATCTCAGATTACTGAAGCTAGGAGGAAATGTTCTTGTAAATAAAAATGTTAAAGTCTAATATAAAAATAGTATTAATTAGAGCCAAACAAATATATTGGTAGGGCCGACATTTTAGGCCGATTGGGGACATGACGGTATCTGTGATAATTGTCCCATTAAGCACAGATATTAACACTGGGAACAAGCCGTGTCCTTACTTGCAAAAGGTGTAAATGCACAATGTATCCAGCAGAGGGCACATGCAGGTGACTTTCAAGTCATGGCTGCTCACTTTAACTTTCACTTTCAGCACAGGCAAAGCAGGGAGCCATATTGTGTAGTGTATTTTGCTGAACAGAGCCTGGTAGGTTTATTTTAACTGATCTGTAAAATAAAATAAATCAATAATAATAAATTCTCTTCAATCCTCCAACGTGCTTGTCATTAGCTATGTGCCTCTCAAGTTGGTGTTTAGATAACCTAGCATAGGCTATTGCCTGTAAACTTTTATCCAGAACAATAAATCTAACATATATACATGCAAATGTATGTATATATATATATATATATATATATATGTATGTATGTATGTATCACTAAAATCAGTGTTAGTAACGTATCGTTGTCGTCCTCAATGACATGCATCATTTGTCTGAAATCTTTACCTCTCTGTAAAGCAAAATGTTGCTGTGGTCAACACTAATTATTCCTTCATCATAGTGACTGACTGTTTAAGCAATGAACAAGAAGGCGTTTCTTTGTTTAATTTATATTTTTGTAACACACTTGATAACTTTATGGTGAATAGTGGAGAACAGAAAATATGAACGCACATCAGGAAGACTTCTTCAAGACATAGAGCAGGGGTCGGAAACCTATGGCTCGCGAGCCAGATGTGGCTCTTTTGATGGCTGCATCTGGTTTGCAGACAAATCTTTAATTAAAAAAATAATGATAAAAATATAAAAGATGGTCGCGGGTGGCTGGAGCCAATCGGATAATGTGTAACGTACATAGGTGACGTGGTCAGGAAGTAAATTTCCTTCATAGCAGCTAGCTAGCTAGTTGCGGAAACGCGTTGAAGAAGATGGCTAAAAGAAAACGAGATGAGGAGTATCGTACTTTTCAGCAGGAATGGACAGAGGAATTCACTTTTGTGGAGAGAGCAGGTTCTGCAGTGCGTCTAATATGCAATGATAAAATTGCATGGATGAAACGTTCAAATATAAAGCGGCACTTCAACACACGCCACGCTACATTTGCATCAAAATATCTTGTGGGGGACAGCAGGAAGAAAGCATGTGAAGAGCTACAGTGCAGAGTGCAAAACTGGTCAGCAGCAACTCCGTGTTTGGACCAACAAGGTGACTGGAATTCGGCTAGTTTTGCTGGTGCTTTAGCAATTGTGAGAAACGGAAAGCCATTCACAGATGGAGAGCATGCCAAAACATTCATGCTTGATGTTGCCAATTAACTTTTTGACGACTTTTCGGATAAAGACAAGATAATTACGCCTGCATGAAGCTTAACCTCACTACATATCAACCAGACTACAAGGCCATCAGCAAAACCATGCAGCACCAGAAGTCGCATTAATGGTAAGAAATACTTTATTTATCACCATTAACAACAGCATAACAATGTTATTAAAAATAATTCAGAGGCTTATTGTACTTTAAAAGTGTTGGTCTTACATAAAATGCACACATTTACTTGTATTTAGTAAAAAAAAATATTGTATGGCTCTCACAGAATTACATTTTAAAACACGTGGCGTTATGGCTCTGTCAGACAAAAAGGTTCTCTACCCCGACATAGAGTGTTCAAGCAAGTTTAGAATCTTGGGGGTGGACAAAGCTCAAAAATGTTCAGCCAGTACATCAGCATTAGTCTTCTCCTCCTAATATCAGCCGATAGCCAAAATGTCCACATCAGTCGGGCTCTAGTATTAATGGTAATGACATGACTGTATTTATTCCAAGCCCTAAACACGATGCTTTGTCTTTTCACTTTTTGCAGCAGTTCCAGCATCAAGTTTCTTATTAAATATGTTGTTGTATGAGAACAAACCAAAAGGACTAGCAAGAGGAGTAAATTATTTTCCAACCCATTGTATATTTCAGCAAGGACTGTGTGATTATTTATAACAAGGTTGTTGAATTTTCATCCCCAATAAAAATGTTTCACTTTCGATCAGTATTCGTCAGTGGTACAACTCCTCCGCTGTGTAGCAAAACACAGTATTAAATGTTAAAAACCTCAAGTGCTTCTTCCATCCACTGGAGAACACATCTGTGGGGTTGACACATTAATAGTAACATTTTATTTTTGAAGTACTCTAAGGAGTACTTGTTTTAACTAACAATTGTACTTGTAACACATGTTGCACCTGCAAACAGCTCATGATACTGTTACACAAGGAGATTCAAACCTAATGATTTGATAACCCAACTTTTGCATGTGTACAACCAATATCCCATTCCCACACTTACAAACTACTCATAAGATTATACATTATACCATTTAAATTTAGCAAATGCTTTTCATTTGCATAAAGCCATCACACACGTCTGGCTGGTCACACTGAACTGCAAGTATTTGAAGAGCTTGTCACAACTGGCAGGTCATGACAAGCTCTGTTGTAAAAGCTGCGAATTGCCTGAAAAAACCTGCAAGAGGTGACATAACCAGCAGAACACGACACTGAGGAATGTATATGATCAAACTACTGAAAGTGAAGGTAAACATGCATACAATTTCCAGGTTTTAATCAAATCTACATTGAAATCGTATTTTCCTGTTGGTGCAAGAAAGAGCTGCTGGTAATTCTCTACCTGAGATCCTCCAGCGATGGGGATAACGCAGGTCAGGAGGTTTCCAATCACAGTCTCCAAGGTGGCGGACAGGCCATCTGCATGAATGGTGTAGATCAGACTCAAACAGTTCTATGCAATCAGGAAGGAAACACAAAGGTTAAAGGTCAACAGTGTCATTCAAAAGCCCAAAGTTTCTACAGTACAATTTAGAAATCTACAATATTTTCTAATAAATGCATATTTTAAAAAACAAATGTAAAAGTTTGCAATATTTTAAAATGCATGACAAGATTTATTTCAATTTTTTTAACTATTATTTATTGTGCTGCCTAAATATCATCATATCAATAAAAATTTAAAGTGCTATGTGTTGTCATCATTGCACTAGCACTCATTTTTATATATATATATGTATATATATATATATATATATATGAACACATCCCTCTCT
>NC_056519.1:25924740-25937556 GCF_014905685.2 Nematolebias whitei
ATATAACTAATTTAACTTATAATGTTAAGAGTTATAAAGCAGTTCCGCCCATTGGTGACGTCGAAGTACGATTCAGCAATCAACGGGGCATCTACGTACATGTATTTACGTCTGTGCTTTCGGGTCCCAAGTCAGCTGCCGTACCTCTACCCCATCATGTGATCTAATATTAATTATTATAAGGGTATTATAATTATTTTCTTCTTTCGGCTGATCTCTTCTTCAGGGGTCACCACAGAGAACTAACTCGCACAAAGACTTGGTGATTGTTTTTACTCTGGATGTCCTTCCTGATGCAACCACAGACCACCGAGCTACCACAGCCTCTGATCTAGGGCTTCTGGGGGAGCAGATGGTGGGGGTTAAGGGCCTTGCTCAAGGGCCCAGAATGGGACAAATGAGGGTGGAGGCAGGTGTGGGTGCTTCATCTTTCCTACCCATATTTTGATGTTGTCGGTCTGGGGAGTTGAACCGGCGACCTTCCGATCACACAACCTTCTCTAACCTCTGCACCACCACTCCCCTATACGAGTATACTAGTATAATAAACTCAATAACATCTCTGTTTATACCTGATTTAATGTTGATGCACAGAAACAAATGAATTTAGAACATGTTGACAATCGTGCTATATTTAAAAATCACAATTCCAGCACTCAGGACACACAGCTTAAATCAATAACTTATTTATATATTTATTTTTTTATTTAGGAACAAGGCAACATTTTTTATTTAATCACAAATAAGAATACATTTTAAATTTACATCAATTTAAAAATGAGTGTTTGCCAAACCAGCAGAAAGTCAGCAGGTTGTCTAAAACCACAGTGATTGTTAATGAACAGTCTGTGGCAGCAGATATAACAATAACAATAACAATAATAATAATAATAATAATAATAATAATAATAATAATAATAATAATAATAATTTCCTGCAGGATCAATAAAGTTCTATCTTATCTTTTACACAGCTCCGGAAGATGATTAAAGCTACATGGGCAGCTAAACCACGGCTCCAGTAAAGACCTTTTAGCTACTTTTGTAGTGGATGCCTGCATGTAGACAAACTGTAAAAAGACTTTATTTTAAACAGATTGTATTTTATCAGTACAAAGATTTAAAACACCTGGATTTAATCTAAAACCTGCATTGGTGCACGGCTGCTCTACCGACGCAGTCGCATTGTGCACGTGTGCTTTGGTGGATCGGTTATCTTCACATCCCTCATCCAAGCAGCAGACTCCAACAAAACTATCACCACATATTTTTTTATATATATAATTCTAAAAGAGTTGTACTTATTAGCCAGAATATTAGTTTTTATTAGCTGTCTGAGAGCCAGACAAGCTGATATTTTTGGGTTAATTAGCTCAGATTTTAGCTTCAGCTGTGAGCCTTGCTGCATTTATTTCACCTCCTTGTTGTAAAGAATATTTCAAGACAGTCTTTGGTTTGGGACGGTGACATGTTAATACTGTGGAAAACAAACAACAAGCCAGTGCCTCGTTATATTTACAGTAACACTTATTCTTACAAGAAATATATTTAGCGTTATGTAGCTTTTAACCTCCAACTTATTTCCTCAATCTGAATGCGAGTCAACAAAACCTAGCACAAAGCAGCCTGGGGGAGCCTTACCCTAAATGCCTCGGTGTAGTCCAGTCGAGACACCAGCACTAGGCTCTTGGGTGCAAAGACTTTAGCTGGTTGGATGACAGCCAGCTCTTCGTCTGCCTCATCTGCCACTCCCGCCTCATTCTTCTTTAGCTGAACGGAGCAGAAAAGCAAACAGAACTGTCATCCCATGATACAGGAATAAATACTTCAAATTAAAGACAATTAACCTAAATAAAAAGTAATGTATCTGTGCCTCAAAATGCATAAAGAGCTTGTTCATGACACCCTGGGTCATTCCTCAGAGCTTTACAATGTCTCAGTAGCCATGTCTGGCAAATGTTCAACATGCATAAATATTATTCTGATATATACAGTGGTGCTTGAAAGTTTGTCAACTCTTTATAATTTTCTATATTTCTGCATAAATTTGACCTAAAACATCATCAGATTTTCACACAAGTCCTAAAAGTAGATAAAGAGAACCCAGTTAAACAAATGAGACAAAATATTATACTGAGTCATTTATTTACTGAAGAAAATGATCCAATATAATAATAATAATATAATAAATTTTATTTCAGGGTGCCTTTCAAAAACCCAAGGTCACCTTACAAAAACAATTAAAATCAGCAATTAATAAAAACAGAATCAACAAATAATTAAAATAAGTCACGATAAAACAACACTTAAAACAAAGTTAAAGCGAATATGCCTGTTTGAACAGGTGTGTTTTCAGTTGTGATTTAAAAGAGGGAAGAGAGTCTGTGGTCCTGATGACAGGAGGGAGTTCCAGAGCTGAGGAGCACAGCGACTCAAGGCTCTGTTCCCCATGGTGACGAGACGGGCAGAAGGAACAATAAAATGAGTGGCAGATGAGGATCTGAGGGAACGGGAAGCAGTGGAGATGTGAAGCAGATCACACAGATAAGGAGGGGCAAGGTTATGGATGCACTTGAACGTGAGAGTTAAGATTTTAAAATGTATTCTAGCTTTGATGGGCAACCAGCGAAGCTGCTGCAGAACCGGGGTGATGTGTTCTCTGAATGGGGTACAAGTCATGACCCGAGCTGCAGAGTTCTGGAGGAGTTTGAGTTTACGGAGAGTCTTATTCGGGAGATCAAAAAAAAGAGAGTTGCAATAATCTATCCTGGAGGTGATAAGGCTATGGACAAGGATGGCAGCAGCACGAGGAGTAAGAAAGGGACGAAGTCGGTTGATGTTACATAAATGAAAGTATGCAGACCGGGTGATAGAGTTAATATGAGATTGAAATGAAAGCGTATTATCAAGTATGACACCCAGACTCTTTACCTGAGGGGAAGGAAGAACATGGGAGTCGTCAATATTGATGGAAAAACTCTGCGATTTGGTTAAAGTGGAGACTGTGCCAACAAGTAAAACTTCTGTTTTCTTACTGTTGCGTTTAAGAACATTTGAAGAAAACCATGATCTAATTTCCATAAGACAGTCCGATAGGGAGGTAGGTGGAAGAGATGAATTAGGTGTTGACGAAATGTAGAGCTAGGTGTCATCTGCGTAACAGTGAAAATTGACATTATGTTTGTGGAATATGTGGCCAAGAGGGAGCATATAAATAATAAATAAAAGGGGCCCTAATACAGAATCCTGGGGCACACCTGCAGCAATGGGAAACAAACTTGAGGAATGGGTTTTAAATTGAATAAACTGAGTGCGGCCTGAAAGATATGAATTAAACCAAGCAAGTGGAGTATGACTGATCCCAATGGACGCTAAAACATCATCAGATTTTCACACAAGTCCTAAAAGTAGATAAAGAGAACCCAGTTAAACAAATGAGACAAAATATTTTACTGGGTCATTTATTTACTGAAGAAAATGATCCAATATTACATATTTGTTAGTGGTAAAAGTATGTGAACTAACTAGGATTATCAGTTAATTTGAAGGTGAAATTAGAGTCAGGTGTTTTCAATCAATGGATGATGATCAGGTGTGAATGGGCATTTAAAATTTAAAACTCCAAGCTCAGTGGGAGGCTTGGATGACTAGCAGGACGCCGTGTGCAGTGTGCAGGAGGAAGATGAAGATGAAGATAGTGATCAATGACTTCCTGGTAGGCTACTGTAATAAAAAAAAACAACAACAACATTACTATAAGTATTTGTGTATGTTAAAGTAAAAAAAAAAAATCTGTGTAAATATCTCATGTACAAAATGGACACCTGCAGTTTATAGACAAGTGCAGCCTATTTATATGCAATTTTTTTAAATTTAGTGGGCGTGGCTTATATACAAGTACGCTCAATAGTCCAGAAATTACGTGGTACAAGCAATGAATACTTTAAGTTTTATTAAAAACGGTTTACAAGCCCATGCAATATTCTGCTAACAGTTAAACAGGGTTAGGCTCTGTAACAAATGCCAGTTTGAATTTTACAGCAAGATGTTGCACAATGTGTAGTGCTCAGTGTGTGCTTGGAAAAAAAAAAAGACCAGCTACTATAACACCAAACTTTAGCTCAATTTTTGTAAAACTGGCTGAGTTGTAGCTCGTTCTATTTTTTCTTATGTAGCTTGGCTGTGGCAGCCATCTTGAATAGGGTTAACTCCAAACCAGTTAAAGATTTACATTTAGTTTTTTCCAGAGTCACTAATATCCATCCAGTAGTTCATGACATATTTTTCTAACATGACTGACAAACAGATGTGCACACAAGCAAAATCATAATTGCCTCACCTTTGGCAGAGTGTGCTAAAAAAAAAAAAAAAAAAAAAAAGATTTTTTTTTTTGTTAAACTGTAGATGAAGCGTTGCAATGACGTCGTAACAGATATTTGTTACAGGAGCTGTAATCACCAGCAGCTGCCACAGTGACAACCATTAGCTGAGGCCCATCTCACCTGTGGATTGTCCAAACTCTCCCAAAAAGTAAAGCAGGCACAGTAGTGACGCTCTGAGTTGATGTCAGTGAGAACTGCAACAAAGAAGGAGGCCGGCTGCCGCTCAGGAACCAGCTGCCAACCGCTGGGCTGACAAAACTAGAGGCCGGGAGTTGAGGAGCGTCAGGGTTCGAGTCGAGGCAGCAACAGGATCATGGAACAGAAGGTGAAGGGAAGAAAGGAGAAAACGTTAAAAATAGATTAGTGTAAAGAACTTCAGTCACACATTTTTAACCCTTTGAAGACCTTACAGGGAAAACTCAGCCACACTTTTATTTTTGTCTGTTTTCATGTATTAATTTATTTTGGTGCAGTCAAGATTTTTTCCAGACAAAAAATGCTTTTATAGTACTTTTATTTATTTATTTTTTGGCCAGAATTATTTAAATGCTCCCATAACCTCACAGTAACTTTATTACACTCCCATGTCCCTTAGGGACAGATCTGCCATCTTAAAATATACCGTAAATACATTTAATCCAACATTAATCCTATAAAATAATGCATACCCTCAGTAAAGTTTTTCTTTTCATCTCTATCCCTATACAGTAGTCCCTCGCTACTTTGCGGTTCCACTTTCGCAGACTCACACTCTATCGCGGTTTGTGGAGTCCAACTTATCGTACTGTACTTTTATTTTATTTTTTACACACGACTGGACTGTACACTAATATCACTGTACTCATAATTGTGAAAAAGTTAGACAAAAAAATAATTCGAACAAGCACCGCCATTTTGTAGTTTTCTTTCAACACAGTAATTCTACACTATTGCCAGTCCAAAAGAACTTCATTACCCACAAAGCAACAGTGCATTTCCCACAAAGCAACAGTGCATTTCCCAGAATTCAACAGTGCTTCCAGCCCACTGCTCTCTGCCAAAATGGAAGAAAAGTTTAGATCTGATCCAAACCTGATTAAAAAGTTTGGTCCTTATTCGTAGTTACGTCAGCACTCAGTGGCTGCACAGAGCCGATCAGAATCCGACCAGAACCGGACCAAGGCTGGTGAGTCCCCAAATAAAATGTTGCTGTAGCTACTGTGCAGTACATATACTGTACGTATGTTGTTAAAATGAGTCGGTTTAAGACTTTAGAGAACTGATTTTGGGTTTTGTTGCTGCAGGTACGTCTGCAGAAACGAACTGGGTCAGAAGGAACCGAGTTGGACCGCTGTTGCTGTGTTCTGCAGAGCCCGGGGAGTAAAATTTAGTAGCTACAAATACAGAACTGTATGTATGTTGTTAAAATATGGAGAGTGGTGGTGCAGAGGTTAGAGAAGGTGGACCTGTGTTCAGAAGATCGCAGGTTCAAGCCCCAGTACTGACAACATCAAAAATGTGGATGGGGTAGGTGAAGCACCCACACCTGCCCCCACCCTCATTCGTCCCACTCTGGGCCCATGAGCAAGGCCCTTAACCCCCACCATCTGCTCCTCCGGGTGTCCTAGATAGCAGCTCTCTGCTCCACACAGAGGCTGTGGTAGCTCGGTGTCTGTGGTTGTGTCAAGAAAAACATCCCGCGTAAAAATAACTGCCAAGTCTTCGTGCGACTTAGTTCGCTGTGGCGACCCCTGAAGAAGGGAGCAGCCGAAAGAAGAAAAAAAAATGTATGTTGTTAAAATGATGTAGGCTTAAGAGTTTAAAACATTGCAAGAGTGTAGGATGGGTTTCTAAAGTTTCTAAAACTTTGACTTTGAACTTTTACATTGACTAAAGCCTTAAATCTATATAAATACTAAAATAAACATAGTGTCCATAATTCGCGTTTTTTCACTTATCGCGGGGGGGGGGGGGGGGGGTCGGGACCTAACCCCTGCAATAAACAAGGGACTACTGTGATTCCGATTTTTATATAGGTCCACTAAATGCCTTTACATTTGAGAGCCTCTGTAAAAAATCAGCGGAGACGAACTTCAGATATTCCTAGAACAGAGCCATCAACTAGATCGCCCGGAGGCCACAGCTACTGTTAAAAATCTAGTTTTATTTGAAAATGAATCCACTGGTGGACCAAACTGAGCTCACCTGTGGGCCTGATTTGGCCCCTGGGCCACCAGTTGAACAGCTCTGCCCTAGAAGCAGAACAGATTTGTGGCCAGACATCACTGTAGAGCAAGGGCGTCAGAAGCATCCGTAATGTGGGGGGGAAACACTGATGTGTGTAGGTGTGTGTGTACGTACGTGTAACAAAAATAAGTGTACACTAGTGTACAAAAGAAGCAGCATTTCACCTAGATTTCCTTTAATTCCACACATTTAAAACATGTTTCTCACCAAGTTTGTGTAAATTCAGCTGTAGGTTTTAGAGACATTTTAACTTTAATACACTTTAATACACTTTAATACAGAGCGTCAGATCGGCACTATTTGTCTTTATAGAGAAATATAAAACTGGACTTTTTTTTACATGTGTTCAACACTACTCATCTAAATGATGTTTCTCATGAAGCTTGAGGACAATAAGGTGTGGGGTTTTAAAGACATTTCAAATTTAATGCACCTGAGCACACGGTGTCTCTTACACCTGCAGAGTCTGACAGCCTCACAGTTACTGCTAAGCTAAGATGCTACAGATGTAGCACTCTACTTCTCTCAAGCATCTTCCTAACATGAATATATGTTTATGATCAACACCCCCAATCCCCCCCAAACAACTGCCCGTACTAAGCTCGCTAAACTGGCGAGCGAGAAACACAGGTGTTTCCATCTCCTTCACCTTTGCGCGTTTATGAGACTCAGAGCAAAAACACTGAGGCAGCAACGCTGCTGTGTTTAGAGTTGGAGGTAACCAGGAAAACCTGGAGTGGAGTTTTAGTGGTTTGAGTATTCTTCCATTAATCAACTGGAATGGATTTGTTCACAAAGAAAGAAACTGTGCCAACAGACCTAATGTTTATAGTAAAAGTGGGGGGTCCAAATGAACGTTTTTTGAATTTTTTTTTCATTTACCCTTTATTTATCCAGGTAGTCTCATTGAGCCACGAGAACTCATTTACAAGAGAGACCTGTTTAGGGAGCAGATGGTGGGCGTTAAGGGCCTTAGTGGGGCAAATGAGGGTGGAGGGAGGTGTGAGTGTTCCACCTTTTCCACCCACATTTTGATGTTGACAGTACCGGGAGTTGAACCTACGACTTTCCGATCACAGGCCCATCTTCTAACCTCTGTGCCACCACTCCCCCATGTGTGAATGCGGGGGGGACATGTCCCCTTCACATATAATGGTTGCGACGCCTATACTGTAGAGCCCCGCCTCTCATCTCGTCCAACAAAATTGTTTTATTTTGGATTTAAGGAGCAAAACCTCACTTGTAATGTGCACAAGTAAACATTTGGTAGTAAAAGTCTGTTCCACATGCATGCAGGCTGCAGCATGAGACGCTCCACGGCTGAAAACAGCTGACTGCTGCTGGCTTCAGCCAAAGCAGGAAGTCATTAATGGCTGCAGCGTACTCCCGCAGCTCACTGCTATATCTGGGTCAGTACAAATGAGAAACCTTTAGAAACTAACGTTTCTACCACAAGTAGACTTGAACAAATAAAGAAAACAATTTTTAAAATGTGAAGAAAAAAAAGATTAGAAAATAACCTCCATGTTCAACCACCAGGAGACACAAGTAAGTTTGACTGAAAACAAGGCCTCATGTTGGGCTGGACGATCTCCATAAAACTTCAGACTGGAGTATTTTTAAATTGCCAAAAATAATTCACTTTGGGTGAACTTTAGGGAAAATATCTTATTTTCTTTAAAAAAAATTGCTGTAAATTTAAATTGTCTATTTTTTTAAAACCTGAAATGTTTAAATATATATATATATATTTTGTCTTTTAACTTGAGTTTTTTTTTTCCAAGCTGAGATAGCTCTAAAAGAATGACCTGGGGCAGCTGTGGCTCAGCAGTTGTCCTCCAACGGGAGAGTTGGGGGTTCAATTCCACCAGAAGTCACATGCTGAAGTGTCCCTGGGCAAGACACTGAACCCCTCATTGTCTCAGAAGTGTGTTGCATCATTGTATGAATGTGATAAATCACTGATTAATCTTGTACAGATCTAGTAGAGTGCTGTATGAAAGGAGAGATGAGGACACAGATTGTTGTAAAGAGCTCTGAGTATCTGGATTAGAGAGAAAGGAGCTATTATAAGTACAGTCCATTTACCAATTCTTTCTGGGATATAATATTAAAAAATAGTATTTTAAGCAGTTAAATAAGGTGTGGATTTTTCCTCTGTCATAAAGTTGAAGGGACTTCTGGGGGTTAAACCCCCTGAAACTGGGGCTCTACCAGGACAAGATTCATGTGTGAATGTTACAGAAGTTTAGACACTTTGCTAACGGTTCCAACAGACAAGCAGCAGAGGAAGATATCATCACCAAACAACGCAGGCTGGTTCAGAAAAACACGCAGAAACTTGCCTTTTGATTCAAATCAGCCATGTGGGCAACGCTCTGCAGTGCCACTGACCGTAAACAGCTGTAGAAGACGTGAGGGGCTTGGATGGCAAGCAGTTGGGTCATGTAATCAATACTTAATTTTTTTAACTATTCATTTCAATTCAACCTTTATTTATACAGGTTAGTCTCCATTGAGCCTCGTGGACTACTGCTGCAAGTCGACCTTTATTCAATATCCCTGATGTGAAGCTTTACTTTCTCACACTAGCACTAATCTGGCTGAGAGGTTTGATTATTTCACATATTATTTGGTTTATATTTTCACGTCAGGAGTTGTTCAGTTCTGTTGCTCTTTATTTTGCGTCAGGTCTGAGTAACGTTACATGAAAATACACTCTTAGGTTTTGTATTTTAGTTCAGTTTTGTAGTACTTTCTTGAGCTACCTTTCTGGAGTTTATCAAATTTCCTGCTCGACACATGACCTATAGATTCTGTTACACCCCCATCTTTATGTAATGTATTCAATAATGCAACAAAACAGAAAACTTTTCTCCTGTTTGAACAAGTACAAGTCCACCATAAATCAAACTGAACTATGTAATTATTCTGAGTCCCTGTAAAGCTGATTGTAGCGTCCAGATATTTAACTTCTCATTATGTTAGCACTGAGAAAAGTTGGCGTTGACTGTACAGGAAATGTCAAGATTACTGGTGATTTTGAAGACAATATTCATTATTATGGGGAGTGGTGGCGCAGAGGTTAGAGAGGTGGGCTTGTGATCCGAAGATCGCCGGTTCACGCCCCGGCCCCGACAACATCAAAAATTGTGGGTGGGGTAGGTGAAACACCCACACTTGCCCCCACCCTCATTCGCCCCGCTCTGGGCCCATGAGCAAGGTCCTTAACCCCACCATGTGCTCCCTAAACAGGTCTCTCTTGAAAATGAGTTCTCGTGGC
This sequence comes from Nematolebias whitei, assembly GCF_014905685.2. Classification (NCBI taxonomy): domain Eukaryota; kingdom Metazoa; phylum Chordata; class Actinopteri; order Cyprinodontiformes; family Rivulidae; genus Nematolebias; species Nematolebias whitei. The sequence continues at coordinate 25,934,631 of NC_056519.1, forward strand.
TCAATGAGACTAACCTGGATAAATAAAGGCTAAATGAAAAAAAAAAAAAAAAAAAAAAAAAAAAATTATGTTATTAAGACCTATGTGACGAACGTTGATGCTTGTGTAAAGTTTTTCATGTTTTTTACAACATATTTATTGCTGTGAGTTCAGAAAAATTTAAGACGAAGACAAACTTCTACGACAAAAACTTGACTCATCCATTGTATTCTTAATTATTAAACGGCATGTTTTTATTGTTTCTACTAGACGTCTGTGCTGATTTCAGCATTTATTCAACACATTGGGGGATATTTTTAGGGTTGTTTTATTTTTTTTATTAGAAATAATGTGATCGGTCATTTTCTCACATTGTTGTAGATGAAGGTGGCATGAAAAGGTGGTTAGTAGAGCCCAACAGATATATCGATAGGGCCGATAATTTAGGCCAATATAGGTGTTTGGGGGCCTATTGGTATCGATGATAATGGTCCCATTATGCGCCGATATAAACGCTTCTAATTTTCACCCCTAAAATCCTGGAACCAGCTGTAATTGTACAATGTATCCAGCAGATGGCACATGAAGACTACTTTCAAATCATATTTTTATTCAACCTTTATTTATACAGGTTAGCCTCGCTGAGTCACGAGAACTAATTTTCAAGACTGTTCATTGCTGTTCACTTAAGTTTCACTTTCACATTCAACACAGACGAAGCAGGGAGCAATACTGTATAGCAAATTTTGCTGAACAGAGTAAGGTAAGTTTATTTTAACTGATCTATAAAATAAATTAACAATAACAAATTCTCTTCAATCCTCAAACCCTCTTGTCGTTAGCTACGTGTCTCTCAAGTTAGCAAGTTAACGTTTAGATAACATGGCATAGGCTATTGCCTTGTAAAACTTAATCAAGAGCAATAAATCTAACGTCGAGGTAAAACATATCAGTGTTAGTAATGTTATCTTTGTCACCCTCAGAGAAATGTGTTGTTTGTCTGAAATCTTTACTTCTTTGCAAAACAAACAAAAAAAAACCCGCAGCTGTGTTCAATACTAATTAAGACGTTCACCATACATGAATGACTGTTTAAATAATGAACAGTGAGGATTGTTTAATTTAGATTTTTTATAACACACTTGATAACTTTATGGTGAATAGTGGAGAATAGAAAATGTGAACGAACGTTAGGAAGACTGTTTTTATGACCAGCGCACCACCTGTAAACCCACTGTGGCACTACGTATTGCGTGGATCTGATTAGCTTAGCTTCATGGTTGCTAACAGCTGCTAAATAAACAAGCCCCACTCCACTCACTGTTTTCTTAGATTCTTGGGGATGGACAAAGCTAAAAAAATTTCAGCCATTATATCGGTTATCGGCAGTTGCCTTTCCCTCCCAATATCGGTATCAGCCAAAATTTCCATGTCCATCGGGGCTCTAGTGGTTAGTACTACTGAGTGAAAAAGTTTACAGTCCAAATCTCAGCTGAGGTCTTTCTGAGTGGCATGATTTCACATGTACGTTTTCTTATGGGAATCTGTTGTTCTCACACATCCAAAAAAACATGCATGTCAAGTTAACTGAAGAATCTGAACTGACTCCTTGGTGTGAATAGATCTGTTGTTTAAAATGATATTTATCTACCCTGCTGCGTTTGGACCGTGCTAAAAACAGGTCTGAACTTCCTCAATGCAAACTGAAAATGTTTCTCAGACCATTATTTCATCTGCAAAGTTAAATGGTCTGAACTCAGCCCGTTCTGGACAAAGCTGTAGGACCTCATACTGGTATGACCAAGCACAAGCAGCAGACAGTCAGTTCAGCAGCCAGCTGATTATAGATAATTAAACTATGATTCTTGGGACTATTAGAAAGACACAGCTTTTTGTTTGTTTAGGGGTTTTTTCTTGAAAAAACTTTTAAACTGTTTATCAAAGGCCTTCTCAGTATAAATGTACTTTTGGTTAAAATGTTATTGTTCCTGGTGAATTACAAAATGACCTTGTGTTTAATTTTTGCTGATTGATTTTGGACCTGTTGTTCAGTCAGAGGACAACAGTCTGGGCGGCATCATGATGCATTTTATTCACCTAATTAAACAGAGCTAGTGTTAGACTAATACTGAAGCTCAGAAGAGAACAGCTGAAGGCTGTATTGTGGATTTTTACAAGTTAATATCTTCAACCTTTGATCCGACACTGAGCTCTGTGAAGTCTCTTCTCATGGTATGGAAGTCTTTATTTCTCTTACATAATAATGAAGCTCATCAAGAGATAACACTACAAAAATACAACTCGGATGGGTCAGAACTGTTATTATCCAAGACAGCTGTCAGAATATATCATCATTTAGAGACTGCTGAAGTCCTGTTTGTTGCTCGATGACAGCCCTCTGACGTGGCTGTGAAGGTATCTACATACACAGAGGGTAATCAACATCAGATCACTTATTAAATGTTTAGATGCAGCTCTGTAGCATATTTTTCACTAAAAACAACTGAACTACATCAAAAAAGCCTTTTTAAACCAACACAATAACAGCTACTTTATACATTTGCTTTATTAGATCGCAGGAAGAGGGCCACCTGCATCATGAGGGACCCCACTCACCCCGCACACACATTTTTTGCCTCACTCCCCCCAGGAAGGAGGTTGAGGAGCATTTAGTGTAGAACCACTAGATTGAGGAACAGCTTCTACCCTGAGGCTGTTAGACTCATGAATCTCTAACCAGAATAGTCACTGAAAAAAATCACATCATGTTGCTGCTGATCTATTTCAATGTTGCTGCTGATCTGTTTCATGTTGCTGTGTTCATTCATACTCATCTGCTCACACACTCATGTTCGTGCTGCTGATTTGTTTCATGTTGCTGCTGATCTGTTTCAATGTTCCTGCTGATCTGTTTCATGTTGCTGCTGATCTGTTTCATGTTGCTGTG
>NC_056519.1:25937566-25942626 GCF_014905685.2 Nematolebias whitei
TGCTCACACAGACTCATGTTCGTGCTGCTGATCTGTTTCAATGTTGCTGCTGATCTGTTTCATGTTGCTGCTGATCTGTTTCAATGTTGCTGCTGATTTGTTTCAATGTTGCTGCTGATCTGTTTCACGTTGCTGTGTTCATTCATACTCATCTGCTCACACAGACTCATGTTCGTGCTGCTGTTCGGTGTATTGTTTCTATACCACTAGTGCTTAGTGTATATTTATTAACGTTTTTCTTGGTTCATATTTTAGATCTTATTACTGTTTTCTTTTACATTTTAATACTTTTGTTGGCTGTAACTGGGACCCTGTGTACATAATTTTGTTCCACCACATAATGACAAATAAAGAACCTTGAATCCTTGAATAATTTGTTCGGTGCGCCCAGTTTTGAAGAGCTTTCCTGTAACTCTGTTGGTAATTGATAATAAAAGTGAACTAGCCCTGACAGGATGGACTTTCTGACCACTGAGGTGCACGACAAGATGACTGTCAGAACGGACTTACCAGCTCTACGCCTTGTGGGAACGGGCTGTCCTCCCAGTCTTTCTCAGGGAACCGTTGAAGAATGCGACCTTGACCCTCACCCTCCACTGCAAGGAGACAGACAAGAGGGACAGACCAGAGATCAGTCTGTGTTATCTGCACTGTTTCTATAAATAAACTACTTTTACACGCTGGTCATAAACCATTTGAGCAGTTCGGCTTTTGTTTATTGAAATAAAATTAAGTGCTGAAACAAATAATCCTGTGAAAAGAGCATGAATGTTTTGTTGCGTTGCTGCCACAATCATTTAATATCACACGTGTTTTTATGAACTACACTGATTAAAGTTTAAAATGCAGACAAGTGATGATCTGTGATGTTCAAAACGCTGCTGCTGCCTCAAACTCTCTGAAATGGTTCAACTGGAGCCCCAGAAGCCATCTCATTAGGAGCACTTTAAGATAAATGCTTCACGTATTGACAGCACTTAAACTTCGCCACAAAATCGTGCAATAATTTAGAAGAATCCACAACTCGCACATCAACATCCAGGCAAACTGCATTCACGGATCCATTTAAACTGAGCTGGAAGAAAAATCCTCATCTGTGGGATCCAAATCACAAACTTTAAATGTCAAACTAAATGGTGCACATTCGACCCTCGTACTAAACATTTTATGTGAATATTTGTCTAATTTATGAATATAATTTCTAAGGCTTACTTTGGTTTCCTCCCACAGACCAAAAACATGCATGTTAGGCTGATTGGTAACTCTAAATTGTCCCTAGGTGTGAGTGAGAGAGTGAATGGTTGTTTGTCTCTACGTGTCCCTGTGGTGGACTGGAGACCTGTCCAGGGTGTCCCCCGCCCCTCGCACAGTGACTGCTGGACATGGGCACCGGCGACCCCCGTGACCCAAAATGGAAGAAGCGGGTTAAAGATAATGGATGGATTTCTAAGGCTGTAAGTGCAGCATAAATAAAAGGAAATAAAAGAGAGAACATTAAAACTTTTATGGTTGCTACTGAAATAGTCGGGTCAAACAAGAATTCCAAACTCGGAATGCAGTTTTAATTTTCTCACATCCAAGGTTTTACTCCACGGTTAGAGGCGTGTAACGCTGGGTGTGTGTTAATTCAGAGTACACGCTCACTACATTTTCCTTGTTCTTAGATTCTTGTGTACGTTTGTTGCAATCGAACGACTTCCACAAACTTTGTGCTACTTTAACCACTTGTACATTGGGAATAGTGTGGTTTGTAGGGATACACCGATCCACTTCTTTTCACTTCCAATACCAATACCTGAGGGTTTCCATGGGTCGATACAGATCAGATAAAGAAAAACTGCTGAGTTAACTTAAAACATTTGGGTTTTTTTAACTCAGGCATAGGCCTGTCGCAATCAACATAAAATCAATTAATCACATGATTAATGAAAATTATCGACCTCATTTTCATTTATCGGCTTTATCGTTTCTTCGTGTCTCTCTCTTTCTTCTGAAGACACTGGATGACAAAAAGCTCAACTCCAGTGTTCTTCACTGACCTCTCTCTTTAAAATCAATTTTAATCGTCCAAAATCGTGTTTTTGGATCGTTAAAAGCAGCTAAGCTGAGAAGCTAAGCTACAAGCTAAGCTAACAGGCCGACCTTGAGGAAAAAAAACTTCATTTGACAATAATTACTTATTATAAATTATATTTATATGTTCTGTCTGGAACAGTAAACGAGTCCTCATGGCTCAATGAGACTAACCTGGATAAATAAAGTTGAAAGAATGAATGATTGGTAACTCTAAATTGTCCCTAGGGGAGAGTGAGTGGTTGTTTGTCTCATTTGTCTTTTATGTGTCCCTGTGATGGACTGGAGACCTGTCCAGGGTGTCCTGTGCCTCTGAATCAGTAGCTGCAGGAAATGGGCACCAGTGACCCCTGCGACCTGAAAAGAAAGGAGTAAAGTGGATGGATGGATGGATGGATGGATGGATGGATGGATGGATGGATGGATGGATGGATGGATGGATGGATGGATGGATGCTAACTATAGTAAATCAAGAAAAGTACTAAATAAAAACTCTTCCTGATGAGCTGTCACAAAGGATTTTGTTTATTTTTCAAATGTGGCCTTTCGATTGAGTTAAACATCTTAAATTGGCTCTCTGGAATAAAAAAAGCTGCTCAGCCATGTTTTAATTCCTTCACAAACATCGTTCTGTTTGAAATGTACATCAGTACATCTGTTCTATTGATGCTACTTTTAGATGCAGTTCTGCTAGATTTAACTGCAGGTTAGCTCGTCTTAATTTGTAACAACAATTTAGCTCATTTTAGCTTTTAGCAACAGTTTAGCAAGTCTCAGCATCTGATTTGTTCAGTTTAGCTACTGTTGCTTTTAGCTACTGTCTTCTGCGTATGCTTTCGATCTTGTGCTCTGCTCATTTTATCCTGATCTGTTGTTTTGACTCCGTTTGTGCTTCTTCAGCAAATGTCAGCATCATTCACACTGAATTTTCACCAAAAAGCACTTTGTCTAACATTTGTTTAAAAGAACTAGAGAGGTCACCAGTCCAGCAGCTGGTGGTCAGTTCATACACCACGGCTCACAGATCATAGTGGCTCTAATCTGCTGATAGTCATTTCTTATTTCTATACAGCTCTGATTTGCTGATACAAATTTTGGACAATTTCAATCTTTATGAACTATCCGTCCGTGTTTTTCACCTGCTTTTCGAGCTGGTGCATTTCTCCAGCAGTTCCGGTGCTGGACTGGTAACAGGACAAACTGGACAGGTGGAAAGTCCATCAAAGGGCCCCATGGAGACAAAAAGCTGCTCGCCCTCACAGCTAGCTTAGAGCCATCAATCAACCTAACAAGCATGGTTAGTGTGTTGGAGGGAACTGGAGCACCCAGAAAAAAGTCAAGCTTTTGTTTTGTCAGAAGTTTGCTCGGGGAGAACACGCAAACTCCACACAGAAACACCCGGAGGCAAACCTGCAACATTCTTGTTGTGAGGCAAAGCTCTGACCACTGCTACACTGTGCCACCCTTCTTTCTGAGAACTGCAATGAACAAAACATTGTTTAAAAATAACTTCTGATTAAGTTGAAATTTAAAAAGTGTAAAGGCTGCATCAGTCACTTGGATCTGGTTCAATTAGAGCCACAGGGTATGTTTACATGGACATAAGTAACCGGATCAAATGGCCGGTCGGAATAAAAGTGTGTCATGTAAACACTCCGTTCGGGTTATTTTTTGTGTATTCGGCGCGATCCGTTATAATTTCTGATCAGAACGAAACGGGTGGTTTACGCCGATCCGAAACCCGATCGGTGCGCATGTAAACGCTTGATCTGTTCATTTTTATCTGATGGTGAAAAACTGACCTGACTGCGCATGTGCGACTTTGCCATTTCCGCCTGGCTAACGCTAATAATATTAGCATGTCAGGGAAGTAAAACTGGTCGGTGAGCGACACAACATTTCTACTAGAAACTTTGAAAGAGCTCAAAATGATTTCTATTACCTGTAGCTCAGTCAGGGAGTGCAATAACGTCTCCACCATCATTAAAACCTGTCGCGGGTCCATTTTGGGTGCTCAGGTTTGTTTACGTTCACCCGGAAGTAGAACTTCTTCTTCTGTGGTTTTTTTAAGGAGAGTTTACCACACTGCGCATGTCAGTACTGCTGTTCAGAACAAAGCCCGCTGCATGTAAACGCTCATCATGAACAGATTGTGCCCATGTAAACAACACATTTGAATTATTCAAACAGAACACATTTCAATCCGGTCAGAGAATTCTGCGCATGTAAACATAGCTACTGTAGCCCATTACACCTTTAGTGCTTCTTTTACTGGTATTTGTATTTAGCTTGTTGTAAAAGTACATACAGCTAAGTTCATGAGGTCTTTATTCAGAAAATACTTCCTTTCCAAGTCATGCTGTTGATTGGGCGATACAGCAGCTAACCTGTGATGCATTCACTGACAGAGAAAATTAACTGAATGTTGGACGAGCTCCTCATTGGTCAATCTAAGAGCAGACCTGTTGATCATCACACGATCAATTAGTGCATCAGGTTCCAGGTCGTCTTCACAGAATCCGTTTGGCCACAACCTTTACAATAAAGAAGGTAAAACATCTCAAGAAAAGTGTAACTGTATAAGTATATTAATGCACTATATACGAAGTTTACTATATACTAATGTTCTCAGTCAGGTCTCTTGTGGACAGCTAGGAATGTCCAAGCTCCTGAGTGACAGACTCTTCCATGAGCTGCTCGAGTGGAACCTCCTCCTCTTCATCCTCTTCCTCCTCATCAGACTTTAGAAAAGAGGCACTCGCAGCGTATTTATTCTTTTGACTGAAATTATTTCATCACCTAGAGGTCAAGCACCCCCATACAACACGTCTGAAAGCTGTCGTCTGCATACAGGTCACTTCTCAAAGGTTTTAACGTAACGGGTATACTGTGTACATGACCTTACTGAAAGTACACAGAATACTGTGTACACGACCTTACTGAAAGTACACAGAATACTGTGTACATGACCTTACTGAAAGTACACA
>NC_056519.1:25942636-25943429 GCF_014905685.2 Nematolebias whitei
TGAAAGTACACAGAATACTGTGTACATGACCTTACTGAAAGTACACAAAATATTGTGTACATGACCTTAGTAAAAGTACATAGTATACTGTGTACATGACCTTACTGAAAGTACATAGTATATTGTGTACATGACCTTAGTAAAAGTACATAGTATACTGTGTCCATGACCTTACTAAAAGTACACAGTACACTAATTCCATAATATCCTGATGCATGCTCAATAATCCAGGTAGAAAAATCCAAAAAAGTTCAATTTGGTCCTCTGGACATTCAAAAAAAAAAAAAAAGCAAAAAAATGTAGAAACGTTTCGTCTTTCATCCGAGAGACCTCCTCAGTCTGAGGTGCTGTATTCAGCTCAGTCTCTTAAATAGCACCTTCTCAGAGTGGATCAACCAGTTTGCTGCTGACAATCAAAACCAGCTGATCACATGCTCAAGAAGGACCATCAGCTTAACAATGGGTCATTAGCACACTGATGGCTGTTTACTATTCACAGAGGGCTGAGTGATACTAGCAATCACAGCATTGTAAGAGGGGGACAGTTGAACCCGGAGGCCTCCACCCCTGTTTAATGATGGACGATTTCTTTTCACAAAGATGGCCTCCTTTACTCCTCTCTCAAACCATCGTTCCTCTCTGTCCAGGATGTGAACATCTTCATCCCTGAAAGAGTGACCGCTGGCCTGGAGATGAGTGTAGACCGCAGAGTCCTGGCCTGATGATGTTGATCTTCTAATTCCATAACCTTAGTAAAAGTACATAGTGTACTGTATCCATGACCTTAGTAAAA
>NC_056519.1:25943439-25943668 GCF_014905685.2 Nematolebias whitei
AGTAAAAGTACATAGTGTACTGTATCCATGACCTTAGTAAAAGTACACAGTATACTGCATACATGACCTTAGTAAAAGTACACAGTATACTGCATACATGACCTTAGTAAAAGTACACAGTATGCTGCATACATGACCTTAGTAAAAGTACACAGTATACAGCATACATGACCTTAGTAAAAGTACACAGTATACAGCATACATGACCTTAGTAAAAGTACACAGTATA
>NC_056519.1:25943678-25964593 GCF_014905685.2 Nematolebias whitei
GTACACAGTATACAGCATACATGACCTTAGTAAAAGTACACAGTATAGCGTTCTTTAATGAAGCAGCATCCAGACCAACATCAGAGAAAAGACAGTTTGAACTTTTTTGTTGTTTACTTTTGTCAGTTTAATATTTTCAATAGGGGAATTGGGAAGAGGGATTGTCAGATATATATTTTTTTTATCACAGGAAGTCCTTTGTAAAGTAGAAATGAACTATTTTAATTTGCCAGAATAACAGATGTCTCCCCTAAAATGATTATTTCATTCAAAGGGATTATATTTACAGGATTTCAGCTCATGTGGTCATTGCCATGGCCTCAGTCCTCCACCTGAGCCTGCAACACCTGGAGGACAAGGACACCTGGAGGAGAAGGACACCTGGAGGACAAGGACACCCATGTACGAATGCTGTTTGTGGACTTCAGCTCAGCTTCAACACAATCATCCCACAGCACCTGGTCAGCAAACGGGCTCCACCAGGCTTCAACAACACCTTCAGAAACTGGATCCTTGACTTCCTCTCTGACAGACCACAGTCAGTACAAGTTGGAAGGAACACCTCCTATGTTATCAGTCTGAGCACAAGCGTCCCACAGGGCTGTGTTCTGAGTCCACTTCTCTTTACTCTGACAACTTACGATTTTGTTGCCAAGTCAAAGACCAACCGCATCATCAAATATGTACATGATACCATGGTCGTGGGCCTGATTAGCAACAAGGATCAGGCATATCGGGAAGAGGTGGAACAACTTGTGCACTGGTGTGGGGAAAATAGCCTGGTTCTGAATGTCAACAAAACCAAAGAGCTCATTACTGACTTCAGGAAAACAGAATAACATCACACGCCGCTGCTCATAAACAACACAGACGTGGAGGTGGTGGAGAGCACCAGGTTCCTGGGGGTGCACATAACCAATCAGCTATCATAGTCAAGAAACACTGGGTCCCTAGTGAAGAAAGCCCAGCAGTGTCTGCACTTCCTCTGTAGGCTGAAGAGATCACAACTTCCACCCCATGTCCTCAGCACATTCTACAGAGGAACCACCGAGAGCATCATGACCAGCTGCATCTCACTTTGGGATGGAAGGTGCCCAGCTGCAGACTGGAAGGATTATAGGAGGGTGGTGAGAACGGCGGAGAAGATCATTAAGACATCCCTCCCATTCATCCAGAGCACTGGTCTCAGACGCTGTGACCACAGCAAAAAAAATATCTAAAGAGACAACTCACATCCACAACATGAACCGTTTACTCTGCTGACCTCTGACAGGAGGTACCACAGCCTGAGGACCAGAACCACCAGGTTCTGCAACAGTTTCATCCCAAGAGCTTTTAGACTTCACTGCAGAACTCAGGTCACTCATGAAGTGACCACAATAGAAAACACACACACACACGCACACACACACACACACAAACACACACACATCTAAACACCAACTCCACTGTTGTGGAGAAATTAAATTATTATTACAACTTTACAACACAATTTTATTTATAAAGCACTTTAAAAACAACGCCATTGGCCAAAGTGCTGAACACTGACACAAACAAGCATAAAAACAATAAAATCAACAGATATAACAGAATGAATTACCAAATCATAAAACAACGGTAAAAAAACAATAAAACAAATAACTTAAAAACAGTAAAACCAGCATTTCAAGCTGAATTAAAAGCCAAAGATAAAAAAATATTATTATTGAATACTATGTATTTTTCATATTTGATTATTTATTAAATTAAATTGATCACAGTAAAGTTACCTCTCAGTATGAACACCTGAAACTGGCTCTCAGAGAGAACTTTGAGTTTAAAGTAAAATATTTCTGTTGAACAGAAACACTCATCTCTGTTATCGTGTGGGACAGTAAGAGTGTTTTAGTGTTTAATAAAAAGAAGTAAAGCAGCAGACGCAGCCTCCTCTCACCGTCAGACACTCAAACAGGATGAGTGCCCTCATGGCGGCACGCGCTCTCTCTTTGCACGTCTGTGTGATGATGACGACGTTCCGAACACATTCACGTAAAACAAAGTTATTTTATATAAATGTCCGGGGGAAATCAGGCCGTGGTGCGGGAGGAGGGGAAGGGGGTGACGGTGCATCAGTTGTGGTATCTCCCTCAGCTGCAGCGAATTGGTCACGTGCGAACACGTACGTTTAATTCGTAGACGTTTAATAATTTATTACAAATCACCTTCGATCAGGGTTGTGGGTGTCCTCCAGGAAACACTGATTGGTGCTCTCACCTGCAGTCTGTCTGTCACTGACCACCCTCCGTGTATCAGACAGCACGACTCGCCCTGCTCTACCCTGACTGGGTCAAACTGTGGCTCTGGTTCTTAATTTGTTGAAAGCAGCATCAGTTTCATTCCTGTGTCATCATTACAGTGGAAGGTTTTTAAAGGATCACATGAACAGACACATTTTTGCCCCCTTGCTTTCTTACAGACGTTCAAAATGACCAAAATCCATCACGAGGATGAAGAACTTTAATTCATGTCTATTTCACTTGGTTGTCAACCGGACAACCTCGAGGCGAGATCTGGTGGTCCAAGATGAAAACAGGTTGTCTAGGACAAACTGAAACTTCTTACATCAACCCGTCTAAACAGGTACATACAATTCACAATGAAAGGGCATGTTTTAGAAAGTAATCTAGGAACAAACATTTTGCATGAATCATTGTTACAACCAGGCGTTTCTGTACCTGGTAAACACGGCAAATTGTGAAGTTTGTGTAACGAGGCCATATCTAGTGTTAAAAACCATCTCTGTTGGCCGAGGCCTGCCTCATCACATCAGAACAACGATCCAACAAAGGCCAACTTCTGTGACCACCACAATCCCATCTTTCATGTTAGTTCCAGTTGAACCCCCGACGGCTGCTTAAAGGCAGCATTCAGCCACACAAAGAATTCACTTAACTCCCCAATACAAAGGAAATGCACCCAGAATATAATGATACAAAACCAAACGCTAAAGGAAGTCAGTCACCAGCATTTAGTCAAACCCTAAGCATGTACTGCACAGTGCCTAAGAGAAAACAACAGAGCCAGTGTCCATTCAACAACAGCACAAACAACACAAAACATAAAGTAGGCCAGCTGACAACTGCAAGTGTGGTGTTCTGAGATTACGTTATTTAAAATATATATTTTACTTTCAGTTTTGAGATGGCCACATGTGATTTTTAAGCACTGGCTTGTAATCTATTTAAGAAAGAAAAAAAAACCTGCTGAGGAATTTTTAATTTCAGATTATTTTGCAGGAAATTTATACACAAATCAAATGTTTCAAAGGCACGTCATAAGTTTATTAACATGTTCTTTGGGATTCTGTTAATAAAAGGAGAAAACAATATGTAAAAACTCAGTCTTATAAATAGCACCTTCACATAGTGGGTCAACCAGTTTGATGGTGCCAAGATGGTTTCTGGAGTCCACCCTCTCCCCCACTGACTCGTTTGAGGTAGTCATTGTTATCGCTTTCTTTCTTCATCCCAAAGTCTTCATCTGTCCGAAGAACTGCAATAAACAGTCTTATGAATGAAAGACTTTTGGATGAAAGACGAAACATTTCAAGAAAAAGACACCGTCCAGAGGACCTGACTGAACTTTGTTGGATTTTTTTTACCTGGAATGTTGAGCATTAATCTGGATGTTTTGAGACCAGCTGTTCTTGGAGGGGACATTGTCCCATTCTTGTCTGGTATATAATTTTAGCTGCTCAGCAGCACTGGTCTTGCTTTCTTGTTTCATGGTGCACCAATTATTAGAGATCTGGACTGCAGGCAGGCCAGTTCAGGACCCAGAATCTTCTACACACTTTGTAGATCTTTCTACACAGATGGTGTTTTTCCAGATGTGACCTGCCTCTGCCAGATGCACTAGTGTACCCAGAGAGGCACGCTTCTGAACTGTGCGCTAATGACAGGATGGACGGTTCCTCTCCTGTTTAGGTGGTGTCCGTAGTCTACAAAAATATTAAGAATTTTGATTCATCTGACCACAGAACAGTGTTCCACTTTTACTAAATTCATTTTAAATGAACTTTAGCCCAGTAAAGATGGCAGCATTTCTGGATGAGGATCAAATATGGCTTCCTCTTTGCATGATAGAGCTTTACCTACATTTGTGGATGGTACAGATAGCTGTGTTAACAGACAATGATTTGTGGAAGTGGTCCTGAGCTCATGCAGTGATGTCAAGAACAGAATCAGACCTATTTTCATAGAAGCATTAATAACAGGCATCCATAAATAAGGTCAGGGATGATGCTACGAGTACTGTAGGAAACCCCAAAAGTCCCCAGTGTTTCCCCTACCATTATACAGGCAGGGTGCCCCACCCCATCAACAGAACTGAGCACCCTGCCTACCAAACTGAACTTGCCCATCCCACCCCCACCCGGCACTGACATATCACTAAGGTAGTGGCGCAAAATACAGGCTCTCTAGCTAAAAAGCCCAAGGCAGCACTCACACTGCCTCTTCCCTCATGCTGAACGCCCCCCGCCCCCGCTCAAAAACTGTTAGTACAAGCTGCACTCAGACATGTCTCCGTCCCCCTCATCAGCAAAAATCATGGCTGAGATGAGCACCCCGCCATGGCAAGCTAACTAGGGGAAACACTGGTCCCGTATGTCAGGCGCCACAAGGCATGAACAATGACCACCTCCAATGCTTTTGTCCATGTCAACTTAAACAAAAACAAGGTCCTCGGAGTAAAAACTGACCTGGAATTTATTGAAGAACACAATAATACACAGTTCAAGCTCTGGCTACAATGCAAGAGACTAGAAGTCTCTGGCAATCGCACCAATCTGATAAAGAGGTACGTAAGACAATCCCTCAGTTTCCGGTGTTCTTTGCCAAGATGGCCGCGCTCAGCCGAGTCGCAGCTCCACAGGCTCCCGGTGAACTCGATCTTTTTTTGTTCCTGTTGTTTTTGTTTTAACTTTTTTCTGTGCTTACAATGCACATCCACGGTACGGGTATGACCGCGACACACTTGTGGAGTTTTCTGTGTCGCTGCTTTGCCATTGTGCCATCGTGGTTCAGTCCTTCCAGCCTCAGGCCTGAGCCTGAGATTGGAAGGACCAAACTCTACCCGTTCGAGAAAACCCAAGCATGCACGGAGAGAACATGCAAACTCCACCCAGAAAGGTCCCAGGCCAGGATTTGATCCGGCGACCTTCCAGCTGAGAAGCAACTCTATCAACTGAGTCAGCATCTAAAACAATAAAGAACACTGAGCAATAGATGCTAAATTATTTCAAACAAATCAGACAAACTCAGTCTTTTTGCCAAAATCAGGCAAACAGGCAAAAACTGAAAATGAACCATTTTTGGTGCTTGATAACAAACAACAACCAAGGTAGCCATCTTGAATATGGCTGTCTTGCACACACACACACACACACAGTTACATTATCACCCTCTTTTATGGCAGTGAACAATAAGTAAAGAGGAAGTTATTGCATAAGCTGTAATAACCAGCACTTTAACAAAGATCGGTTACAGGTTTCGTATATCACACTGTTAAAACGTCACAAAGTCAAAACACTACATTTTTCAAACCACAAAGACACAAAAGGCCGTTCATACGGCAACTAAAGTATCTGGAAGAAAACAGCTCGAGTTTAGCGTGTTTTTCATCAAAGTCTGTGTGCACCTTTGATAATCTGAGCAAAGGTGTTTGAATCCTCAAAAGCAGACTCGTGATTAAAAAGCTTGTATGCAACATTTAACAAAACCTGTTTTAGATGGCAACAATATGCACAACACATTGTAGTGAAGTAAAATCCTTTTCAAAAAGTATCAGCACTGTTAGTGACATAATCAACCTGAGGCTGACGCCACACCCTGACAATGTTCTTTCTGCTGTCCAGACAGCAGTTGTGCATTTTTCTTCCACAAACACAGGCAGAGAAGATTTTTCTTTAGTAGTACGGAGCGATACGAGTCCCTCTGGGATATAAAGCAGTTACAGGATGAGGCCCTTCCACCAGGGTCAGGGAAAACATTTTAAATCCACAGTTTTTCTGCATTGCAATAAACAATTTAGCGTCAGATGATGAAACATGATAATTTTATCACATTTGTGTTTTCCTGTGTATATTTTACTTAACTCCTTTCACATACTTCGGGCTATTTTAAATATTCAAATATCAAATTGTTAAGCTCGTTGGAAACAGTTGGCAAAAACTTTTATGAATATTAAAATGTCAAGAACTGGTTGTTTTTTTCTTTCTTCTCTACTTTAAGCTTGTTTTAGCTACTGTTGTGTTCCTACGGGCAGAAACTCGTGCCATCAGGAACTGAATTTGAACTGCTCAGACTGAATCTGTGTTTGTGTTGGGGCTGGACGATATGGACAAAACTTATCACAATATATTTCTTAATTTGGGTCGATAACGATAGAATTCAATATTGATATAAACAATATAAAAACCTCAGAAAAACTGTACAAATAAATTAATCTTCACCTTTTATTTGTATTTAGTCTTCAAAAAATTTGAAATCATGTCAAATAAACATAAAACTCCCAACTTTGTCACTATTAATAGTTTTAACTTTAACCAACATAACCTAACATCTGCTGCATGTGTTTCTCTTTTGCTACAGCTGGGGGTGTTTCAGGGACACGTCGACTCAAACTTTTATTGAGCTTCATCTTCTGACTCTCAGCATTTTGTATCGAGTGGAACAAGGGAGATGTTCCCACCGCTAGTTGGAACGACTCTCCGTCACACTTTGCAGCACACTGAAACCTGCAGTTTATCAGATCTTATTAAGCCGAACCACTTCCACACCTCTGAATTAGTCTTTCCTCTCTTATCAGTGATGTCATCTGCTTGCTCTTCGCTTGTGAAACTTTGTTCAGTCACATTCTGACGGTCATGGGAACTCATTTTGAAGCAAAAAACGCGCGTTGGAGATTAGCCTAGCCTGCTACCGCTAACTCCTTCTGGACTCGAGCTCTGTGTAACATCTGCGTCACCACGCACTGACGTAGTTGTGTCGCAGCTTTTTCTGTTCAGGGTTGAAACTGAAGCAGTCGCTTCAACCCAACAGAAAAAGAAACACGTCAGTGAAACACTGTAATCAAATCGAAATATCGAAAATGTGCTTTAAACTCATATCATCGTTACTGAATAAAAGTATATTGTGACATAAATCAATATCGAATTATTGTCCAGCCCTAATTTGTGTCATTCAAAATTAAATCCATTGGTTTGAAAATGAATTTCACTAAACTGAAATTGAATTTAATGATTTGAAACCGAATTCATTTGCTTTGAAACTGTCTTTTGTCTTATTAAATTCAGTTCGACTACTTTCATTTTCAGTCCAATAATTCAAGAACAATTCCAAAATTCAGTTTTTTGTGTCACACATCTGGACCCTTGAGAAATCCACGGAACAGATTAACAGGTTTACGTGTCACGTCAGTGAAACTTCCTTTACTGAAATGTAGGTTCGGGGTTCAGTCTCAAGGAGGCGGTGACAACAGAATGGATGTAATCCGCCGTAAAACACCAAAGAAGAAGAAGAACTTCCTTTACGGTGTATTTGGAGCTGGAGCAGTGGCCACATGAGTTTTTCTTTGATGTTTTACGGTGGATTTCATCCTCTCTGTGCATCACTGCCTCCTTGAGACTGAACCCCGAGCCTACGTTTGCATGAAGGAAGTTTCACTGAGGTGAAACGTAAATCTGTTAATCTGTGTTCAGTTACTCAGTGGATTTCTCAAGGACCCGGATGTGTGACACAAAAACTGAATTTCGGAATTGAAATCGAATCATAGGACTGAAAATGGAAGTGGTCAAGCTGAATATTCAACCCAACGAAATACAGTTTCAAAGCAAATTAACTCAGTTTCAAACCATTAAATTCAGTTTCAATTTAGTGAAATTCATTTTCAAACCAGTGGATTTAATTTTGAATTACATGAATACAGATTCAGTCTGAACAATTCAAATTCAGTTTCTGAAGGCACAAGTTTCTGTCCATATATGTTCCTTTTAGCTTTCAGCCACTGCTCTGCTGCTACTTTTTAGGCCTCTGTTCTCTTCCTCTTCACTTGTGTACTTGTTTTTTCTTTAACAACTCAGTTTCTCCAACAAATTTAAAAATCTTTCAGCTTTCTATGTTCACACTGCATATTTCCAGTTATCACTTAGTTCAGTCAAAACCAACTGGCTGAGCGTTTAGAAAGCAAAGTGTGTGTGTGTGTGTGTGTGGGGGGGGGGGGGGGGGCCTTTGTGGAAGCCGCCGTTGCCTTGGAGACAATATGGGACATTTCTTTGTGCAAAAGCTCTTCAACAAACTCACATCCTTCCTCCAAAACCAATGCACCCCCACCCCTCCCCTACCTCCACAATCAAAACGCCACAACAAAAAGGCTTTTCAGGAGAGGAAATGGCTCCAGAAGTATACAGCAGCAGAAGTGAACACAATTTTTTTGTAAAGCATAAAATTTACAGCATGAGGTTGAGATTTCGTTTCGTTTTTTTCTTGTGACGTTGTGGTTATCATCAGTGGCTGCTCCTTCAGCTTTTGTCTGACAAACTAATTTAACACAAGTTGAACTGCTAAAGCTCAAAGACACAAACCATCAATGTTTACTCTAAACTTATGATGCAGTGTTTCTAAACTGAGCATATCCAGGATACGACTACACTTCAACACAAACACACCTCAACGTTCATCACTCACAGCATACACACATTTTTAGAAGTGCTCTTTTCTTTCGTATTGCACAAGAAAAAATAAAATAAATAAATAAAAGGTGAACAATTATGTTTTTAGCCACGTTATGTAAATTCAAATGTCTGTCAGCAAAAGAACCACTGGACAGATTTTAATAACCGTGCTAAGTAATGACTGGATGTTCATTTACAACTGATTACCACTTAGAATCAACCCAGTTCAAAATGACTGCCACAGCTAACGCAGCTTAGAACAAACACAAAGTGTCTATAAGTCAGTCAGTTTTACAGACACTGAGCTAAAGTTTGATGTGGCTGTAGCCGAGTCATTTGGGCAATATGCATTCTTTCAAGGACTAATGATGACTAATTATGTGATTGATATATATATATATATATATATAAACATTAGGATGAATAAATTCCTCATAATTCAAATGCATTGGTGGGCACTGCTCCACTAATCTGTTAATAGTTAATAGTGGAGCAATTTTTTTTGTTTAGTGGGTTAGCGCAGGCATGGGCAAAACCCCAGCTAACTGCTAACTATTCTGGCAAGCTTTTCTCCGATGGCGATTTTTTTAAAGAAACATAGTAAAAACAGAGCAGATCTGTTGTGTTAGGAGGGCCAAGACAAGTTAGAAAAAATCAGTTTATCACGCAGGACTGTGACTCACCTTGTGGAACTGAGTGATGAAGCTTTATTCAGCAAAATAAGCTAAAAGGCAGAGAGTCCTTTAAGTTACAGTTTACTGGATGAAAGTAATAAAGGACACTGCTCATCTCCTATTTTTTTATCTGTGTGATTAACAGCAGTTTTGAGATAATGGAGGTGTTTTTTTACCCTGGAGTCTCTGAAAGGAAAACACGGAGAGGATTTTTATAACCGTCTGCTGTCATGAGAGAATTAAGCTTCTGTGGAGTAAGCTTCAGTGTCACAACGGACGGATCACCAAATTTAAGTGGAAAACATGTCGGGCTGCTGACAAGAATCCAGGATAAAGTGAAAGGAAAACCTCGACCAGGATGTTTTTTTCATCCATCAGGAATCGCTGAAAGTCATGCTTTGTGTGTGTGCGTGTGTGAAACTGTTAATTGTGTGTGAATTATCAAAAAATAAAATGTGAAAGACAAAAGGGTGCGAATTATTGTGCAGGTACTCTGTTGTGATGCTGCATAGAGGAGCTGCAGGAGGATGATGTCTGCTTCCATTCCCAACCTGCTGCAGCTGACCTGTCATCAACTTTAGATCCTGTAGTTGTAAAAAGTTTTGTGAGGAGTTTGTAGAGGTGAGCTGACACTTTATTTAGACTTTTCTCCTGTATTCCATTAGCATAGTGAGGTAAGAGACGTGGTTTAGTTCATTTTATTTTTCTTCAGGTAAGAGAAAATACAGTGGTTTGTTTTGTTTGTTGTTTTGGCCTGAAGTTGGTAAGACTCCACAAAGTCAATAATTTCACTATTGTAAATAAAATCACCGTTCTATCATATAATTTGACTCAGTGGCTGCTTGAGTGGTGCAGAAGGTGGAATCACCCATAATTAATAGTGTCCCGGCGGCTGTTGTTGTGCTGGGGTGTAACATCACACAAACACTCCATCCATCTGTTCCTAGCCCGGCCCTTCGCTCCAATTTTAGAACTCAATGTGGCCCGCAAGTCCAAAAGTTTGCCCACCCCTGGGTTAGTGTTTTCGCTAACTTTGGAAACCATTAGTGGAATTAGCTTCTGTTAAACTAAGTGTCACCAACTTTAATGAAAGCTCAAATACAGCCCCAAATCCCAAATGTGTTGAAAAGGAGGCTCCATGGAGGAATTCCCATCAACCTGGCGGTGGTACTCGAGTGCTTGGTGACCGAGATCCTGAAGCTGGTGGGAGATTTGGCTTGTGACGGCGGGAGTACCACTGATGATCCCGGGCACCTTCGGCTATATGTCCCTGGCGACGAGGAGCTCGGCAGACTGCTGGGAGGTGTGACCATCGCTCAGGGAGGAATTCTGCCCGGCATCCAGGCAGTCCTGCTGCCCAGGAGGACCGCGAGTCCTGCCGGATCTGACAGTAAGTTGGATCCAGGTGGATGGATCTGTATCTGTGGCCAGATTCTTCGGATTCGCAGCAAGAGATCCTTCCTGTCCACAGCTATCAGCATCTACCAACACTTGAATGAAACCAGGATGATGAGCTACAACAACACTGAATTTCCCTTTGGGATTAATAAAGTATTTTTGAATTGAACTGAATTAAGTCCACTAACAAAATTTATAAGCTAGTTCATGTCTGTTGTGGACATGTTTTGAAGAGTCCGATAGGCACACTATTGGCCGACTACCTATACACGTGACAAGACCTGATTGTTCGACGCAGCTTCAACTGGAAGAAGACAAAGACATGTGACACAGACTGAGTGACAGTCATCTTAGTAGTTAGCAGGTTGGTGTTAGCTTCTGATAATTTTAAGATAAGAACTTTGTTGATCCCGCAGGAAGCAACTGAGCCAGAGTTTCAGTACAAAGGAACATACACAAGGAATCACACAAGATATAAAAATAACAGAATATAAAAATACCAACAATTAAGGTCTAAAACAGGTCAGGTGCAGACAGAAACATTAAAGTATTTACTGTGGCGCAGAATTAATTTTATTGACCTGTGTGTAGAGAGGGGGAGGAGTTGAAAAGTTTACTGGTCACAGGGAGGAAGGACTTCCTGTGTTGTTCTGTGGAGCACCTCGATGGTCTCAGTCTATGGCCCTGTACACACGTAGCCTGGTGTTTGAAAAAACGAATATCCGCGCAAAAAAATATCGCCGTACATACATGTTCGGATAGAGAAAATGATCGTCTACATGAACCCGGTGATGTTCACCACAAAGCGTTGTAAAGAATATGCCCAACCCATAGGAGGCAGTGTAGTGCAAAGGTGAAACGTATATCAGCAAATCACAACCCTTCAAAGCAACCACAACTTCCTGTTAGTATTGAATCATGGCGCCTGGAGGTTCGTTTGTGTGGACAGACCGCGAGGTTGAACTACTATTAAATACCGTGTTGGAGTACAAAGTTAATAAAACTCAGGAAAATGTCGACTGGGAATCCTGTCAGAACAAGTATGTTGATATTTTAGCGCTTTTTTTAGAGCATTACCCAACGGAGTCCTCCGACGAGTTTCCCCATTCACATGCCGACATCACGCGCGGGAATTTAACAACAAAAATGAAAGCAGTCCGAGGTAAATATCGCCATGCTGTTGATACAGGACGCAGGAGTGGACACGGTCGAGTGGTTCTTCTGTACTTCGAACTGTGCGAACAAATCTGGGGTGGCTCTCCAGCTAGTACTACCATATCCTCCGGTATTGAAACAGCTGACCTGGATCATTCTCGGACCCTACCCTCACCATCCACATCTTCTTCCTCCACTACCATGGATGTAGCAGACACAGGGTCTGATAATGAAAGCAGTGTGGGTCCTACTTCAAAGGAGAGGAGAGACCTGCTTGATGTACGTATATTTTTCTGTCCATTCCTCATAAATAAAAGTACTTTTGCTGTAAATGTTCATCTGTTGGATGTACTATAATTCACGGAACAGGTTTGTTGAATTGTGTTGCTATTAAAAATACAGTTAAGGCAATATGTGTGTTAAAAATTATGCAAGAGTTGAGGTGTGTAGTGGAGGCTGGAATGTGATGTTTTTTATATTTTACTGTGTACGGGTTGCTGATTTATTTTTATTATTATTGCAAAAAAGAAATGACACCATCATGCTCTTACTCATCTCATATTATGTTAGGCCTACATATTCATTAGTTTGATGGGGTGGTGGGTACAAAATACACTTTAAGACATATAGCAAACATTGGATACGCTGTTATTACATATTGTTATGTAGAAGTGATGTGAAAAGTACAACATCAACATGATCCAGGTTTACTTTTTTATGTTTAATTGTGATGATTTTCATTTCTCTTTTGAAGGCAAAACTAAAAGGACACAGACACGACCGTCTGAGGAGAAAGCTGCCTGCTGAGACCCAGTGGCTGAATGCTCTTGAGGAAGACCAGCGTGTGAAAAAGAGACTGGTGGAAATCATTGAGACATCAGAACAAAAAGCATCCGAAAACTATTCAAAAATGTCCAATACACTGGAAAGACTTACCACATCGATTGTTGATGGGTTTTCTCTTCTGAAACAGGTCATTCATGCACCTGCACAACCACCACACTACATGCCATATGAGCCAAGAGGTCCGATGTATTCGCACACAATGGCCCACCATTCTGTCCACCAAAACTCAGCAAATTACCCATACCCAAACAACTCCACTTCTGACAGAACACGTCAAAACACAAGACCAGGAAACACTATGAACACTGAAGCTGTGTTCCACACACCTGCTGAAGCCACTGACCAATTTTCATTCAGTCAGGCCCTTTTTAATGACCAGTAGAGTACTGTTTTATACATCGAAACAAGTCTGGTACAGTTAAGTATATACAAGTTCCACTTTTGCACAAGGTTGCACACATGTCAGGTTGTTAATCACAGTGTTATTTACTCTGACAGTGTTTTTTTTCTGTTTGCTATCTTTTTATACATACTGTGAAAAGCTTAAAATGTAGCAATTGCACAATACTTTAACTATTTACATTTTTGTTACGTGAATCTTTATAAGAGTGGTGATCTAGTCCAGTCCTTGGGAGCTACTGCTACTTAGATGTATTTCTCCAAAACACCACTATCAAATACATACTGATGATTGAAATCAGCTATTTCATACTGGTTTGTTGAAGAAAATGCAGCTGAAATGTACCTGTGGTAGCTCCCAAGTTATGGACTTGGGCATCACTGATTTAAAAGTGTACAGTAACTGTGCTGCTTTTCTCCCATGTTTAAAAAGCTTTATCTGTTGTAGATCTGTTATAATCTGATCTGTTCATAAATGAAACACAAAATAAGAACATGTTAAGTGTGTTCGTTTGAATAAATTGACAAACATTTTAAAAGCAAGTTTCTTTATGTGAATTTTTGTGAATATGACATTTATCAGTTACAAATACAGTCATGTTCATCAGAAAGTATTGGCAGCACTATTTAATACACTACAGGTCCAATTTTAAGAGAGAAAAGTAAAATCATTTCACTTAAAAGTCTGTCTAATGAGCTACAAACTATTATATAATGTATCTAAATCCTGGGTGGTAGCTTTTCATGCATTAATAGAATGAAATGCAATAACATTGCACAAAACAATTTAAAAATTCTCTAACATACATGGTGCTAACTATAACGTTTTTTTATGAAAAAACAACGCAGTCTGCTAAATAGTTCACAGGTTTTTGTGTTTATGGATCCAGACACTGAGTGAGGACTCTCCTGACCCGCTTTCCTTCTGCTGCCAAGCTGTCTCCTCTGACCACTGGCTGTGTGTCCGGTTGATTGTTCCTGTCATGTTGAATAGCTTCAGTTATTCTGTTTTCATCCACAGTGTCTTTTGATGCCTCACAAAAATTGTGCAACACAAAACATGCATATATAACAAATGGAAGATCGTTCATATTGATGTCCATGGCTCTCCTCAGGGCTCCAAATCGGGCTTTTAGTCTTCCAAATGCACATTCAATCACCATTCTAGCTCGGCACAACGAAAGTCCAAAGTACTGCTCCTGAACATTGCTTCCTCCGTTAGCATATTCTTTCATCAGGTAAGGTAGAAGTGGGTATGCAGGGTCACCCAGTATGTAAATGGGTATAGCGTCTTCGTTCTCCACAATTTGTCTTGGACAGGGGGGAATCTTCATGTTTTTCAGATTTGTGTTTATTGTCGAGTTAGCAAAAACTCTGGCATCATGCACACTCCCTGGCCATTTCACAACTACATCAATAAAGCTGTACTTGTAATCACAGGTGGCTTGTATGTTAAGAGAAAACCTCCCCTTCCTATTTAGGTACTCTGTAGAATTAGCTGATGGCTGCTTTATCTCCACATGAGTCCCATCCACAGCTCCAAGGCACTGAGGGAGACCATAAGCCTGCTCAAATCCCTCAACAAGTGCACGCACAGCAGTCTCTGTTGTTGGCATTTTTATGTAAGATGGTCCCA
The DNA here is from genome assembly GCF_014905685.2 of Nematolebias whitei. Taxonomy (NCBI): domain Eukaryota; kingdom Metazoa; phylum Chordata; class Actinopteri; order Cyprinodontiformes; family Rivulidae; genus Nematolebias; species Nematolebias whitei. The sequence goes on from NC_056519.1 coordinate 25,958,500, forward strand.
AGTACACAGTTATAGCCTTACACACCTCTCTAATTATGTTTGAGACTACTTGTCTTGATAAGCCAAATGCATTGGCCGTTTTACGCAGTCTTCCCTCGTCAGCCAAATAATATAGCGTGCATGCAACTTTTTTGACCACACAGACTGGAGATCGCATTACAGTACTCTTCCCTTGAATGTAAGGAAGGAGTAACTCCGAGAGCGACAGTAATGACGACCGTGACATTCTGAAGTTCTCACGCCATTCCTGTGGGAGAACAATTTCCTTCTCAAAGTTTTCCCACCAGCCAGCAGTGCGTCCAGGTCTGATCCAAAACCGGCGACGGCGACGCTGAATGGCGGTATTGTGCCTCCGTATCGGTAGGGATAGTTGCTGTAAAAGAGCTGAACGCCAAACGCTTTTTCTCCTTTGTAATTCCATCTGTTGGAGCAGTTGTGCTTGTAAAAACAAGCAAGCAAAAATTGCCTGAACCAGCGTTACAATTAGTACTTCCCTAAACGCAGTCATTTTCCCTCCGAATGAATGGGCAAACAAAAACAATTGTCGCACATGTGACGTCAGCGCCGCGCTGCACCATCTGTCGCAGACATAATGCGCATATCTCCGGTTCCGAAAGTCCACACGCAAACCCGAAAGAGGAGATTTCTCAAATCTCCACTTTGGTCGGAGTTTTTGTTATTATTCGTTTATAGTTACATCAACCGGAGTTCACGTGTGGATGAAAGGCCACACCGCATGATAAACTATTCGGTTTTCCTGATATCCGGCTACGTGTGTACAGGGCCTATGACTGAAGGTGCTGCGGTAAGAGTCCAGGGTGTCATGCATTGGGTGTGACATGTTGTTCAGGATCTGCTCAGACACCTCTGTCAGAGACTGCAGGTCCACTCCCAGAACTGAGCCAGCTCTCCTGATGAGTTTGAGTCTGTTGGCATCAGCTTGCTTCACCCTGCAGGGTGTACTGTATTTTGTATTGCTTTCCTGACCCTTCTTTCCCCAGACTTTCCACTGTCGCCTGTGTGTTTGCTTGGGTGGGAGGTTGCAACAAAGTGGAGATTTGATGCAATCTTCTGGCTTCCTTAGAAAAATAACTTTCACTAATTGGCATGTTTAATGTATGTAAATGTTTTATACAGTGACCTGAGAAATTGTTGTGAAGTGGCACAAAATGAATAAACTGAACTGAATTCAACTCTAGGAACTTGAACTATAGCCTGAATAACCTTTAAAACCCATCAGACCTATTCATGGGGGAGGATGAATCAGCAGGAAACCAGCAATAAATATTTTTAGGCATGTATCAAACTGAACTGGTGGGGAGTGGTGGTGCAGAGGTTAGAAGATGGGCTTGTGATCGGAAAGTCGCAGGTTCACCTCCCGGTACCGTCAACATCAAAATGTGGGTGGAAAAGGTGAAACACTCACACCTCCCTCCACCCTCATTCGCCCCACTCTGGACCCCTGAGCAAGGCCCTTAACGCCCACCATCTGCTCCCTAAACAGGTCTCTCTTGAAAATGAGTTCTCGTGGCTCAATGAGACTACCTGGATAAATAAAGAGTAAAAAAAAATGAATACATGAGCTTAAAACAAGCATAGTGTCTGTGGCTGATAATGTGTCATTTTTCTGTATGAAAATGGAATCCAGATCAAATTTGTTAAAAACTACCTGATCTCCAAACAAGTAGACTAATATTAAAAAAGTATCTACGACACACATGGATATGCACAAAACATTATAACCCCACCTTTGCCTTTGGTGGTTGGTAGCAAAATAATTCCTTTTTTTTTTTTTTAAAGTCAAAACAGACATACATCTGGAAATTATTCACAGCGCTTCACTTTTTCCACATTTTGTTATGTTACAGCATTATTCCAAATTGTATTAAATTAATCTCTTTCCTCAAAATTCTACATACAATTATGACAATGTGAAAAATGTTTTTTGAGATTTTTGAAAATTTATTAAAAACAGAAAACTAAGAAATCACATTGACCCTAAGTATTCACAGCATTTGCCATGAAGCTCCAAACTGAGCTCAGATGAATCTGTTTCCACTGATCCTCCTTGAGATGTTTCTACAACTTAAATGGAGTCCACCTGTGGTAAATCCAGTTGATTGAATTTGATTTGAAAAGACAGACACCAGTTTATAGAAGGTCCCACAGCTGACTGTGATGTCAGAGCACAAACACCAAGCATGGAGTCAGAGGAATTATCTGTAGACCAACAACAAATCATTGTGTTGAGACACAAATCTGGGGAAGGCTACAGAAACATTTATGATGCTTTCAAGGCCCCAAAGTGTCCTCCATCATTCATAAATGGAAGAAGCTTGGAACCACCAGGACTCTTTTTTGTAGACCTATCCGGCCATCTAAACTGAGTGAATGGGGCAAAAGGGCCTTAGTCAGGGAGGTGACCAAGAACCCAATGGTCACTCTATCAGAGCTCCAGCGTACCTCTGTGGAGAGAGGAGAACCTTCCAGAAGGACAACCATCTCTGCAGCAATCCATCAATCGGACCTGTATGGTAAAGTGTCCAGACGAAAGTCACTTCTTAATAAAAGAAACATGGCAGCCCGTCTGAAGTTTGACAAAAGGCACATGAAGGACTCTGAGAACATGGACTGTAAATGGACTGTACTTATATAGCACCTTTCTATCTTATTTCAAGATACTCAAAGCTCTTTACACTACAATCTGTGTCCTTATGTACCCATTCATACAGCACTCTACTAGATCTCTACAAAGCTAATTGAACAAATCATTCTAAAGAGACTAATCAGAGCTTTAGATCACATTCATACACTGACGGGACACACATCAGAGGCTATGTGGGGTTCAGTGTCTTGCCCAGGGACACTTCAGCATGTGACTGGTGGTGGATTCGAGCCCCCCCAACTCCCGCATTGGAGGACGACTGCTCTAACCACTCAGCCACAGCTGCCCCCAAGCTTACGGCACCTGATACTCTCCAGTGGTCTCCCAGCCAAGTACTAACCAGGCCCAACCCTGCTTAGTTTCCGAGATCAGACGAGATCGGGCTTGTTCAGGGTGATATGGCCGTAAAACGAGAGAAACAAAACTCTCTGGTCTGATGAGACAAAGATTGAACTCTTTGGTCTGAATGTCAGGCGTCATGTTTGGAGGAAACCAGCTCATCACCAGAACAATACCATCCCTACAGTGAAGCAAGGTGGTGGCAGCATCATGCTATGGGGATGTTTTCAGCAGTAGGAACTGGCAGACCAGTCAGGATGGAGGGAAAGATGAATGCAGTTATGTACAGAGACATCCTGGACAAAAACCTGCTCCAGAGAGCTCTGGACCTCAGACTGGGGCGATGGTGCATTTTTCAGCAGGACAACGACCCAAAGCACATGGCCAAGATCTCAAAGGAGGTGCTTCAGGACCACTCTGTGAAGGTCCTGGAAGGGCCCAGCAAGAGTCCAGACTTGAATCTGATTAAACATCTCTGGAGATATCTAAAAATGGCTGCACAGACGTCTCCCATCCAACCTGATGGAGCTTGAGAAGTACTGCAGAGAAGAATGGGACAAACTGTCTAAAGAGAGGTGTGCTCAGCTTGAAGCATCATATTCATAAAGTCTGGAGGCTGTAACTGCTGCTAAAGATGGATCAACAAAGTTTGAAACAAAGGCTGTGAATATTTATGTAAATGTGATTTCTTAGTTTTTTATTTTTAATAAATATGCAAATATCTCAAAAATGTTTTTTCACATTGTCATAAAGGAGTATTGTGTGCAGAATTTTAAGTAAAGAGGTTAATTTAATACAATATGGAATAACAGCAAAAAGTGGAAAAAGTGAAGCGCTGCGACTACTTTCTGGATGCAGCATGTTCCATGAGCAACCGTATGACTGGGACACGTGACGATGTGACCAGCCATCAAACAGCCTTCTATCTGCAGATCAGAGCTAACCCTGACATGCTGGAATGACCCCTCTGGGATCTGAAGTGTCTGAGTGTGAGTGTGACTCACTCAGTCTTTGTCCTAAGCAGGACAGACAGACTCTCTAAATTCCAGGGTTCCCATTAAGGAGGTGGACAACCCAAGAAGTACCGTGTCCACATGGACATACAGTTAAGTATCATCTGCATATGAAGGGTGAAAGCAGGTGATAAAGTCTTGGCACATGTCTGAGTTATCAAAATCTCCTGAAGCAGTGAACAAATTTAGTGAAACTTGCAGAAAGTACTGATTGCGCAACAACAACAAAATACCTTTTGGAGCCAAACCTGGTTCAAGATGGCTGCCTCATCAGTCTGTTTGTAAACAATGGCAAAACCTCAGTTAATTTGACAGATATTCATCTCAATGTTGGTGTGGTCCTAACTGACAGTTCATCACAGCCCACCATTAACAGGTTGTGCAAAATCTTTGTATACAAGTCTTCCATTGACTGTTTGGAGTCAATTCTGTCTGTTAGCAAAAAATTCTTGTGAACCACAGTACATATTTTTACATATTTTAAAGACACTCCCAGAAAGTAACATGCACATCTACAACTGAATACATTTTAAAGCCAATTCAAGATGGCTGCCGTAGCCAATCTATCTTAACCAACAAAAAAAATGGCTCAGTCGGTTTTACAGATTTTGAGCTCAAAATTGCTGTGGTAGTACCTGAGAGTACTCTGAGCCCAAGTTCACACATTGACTGAAACTGCACTAAGTTATTTTGAAAGTTTGACCAAAAAGGCTAAAATTTAAATCTAAAACTGTGGCACTGAAAGCAGCAGGTGATATGATTCCTTCAATACGTGCTAGGTCTTTATTGTGAAACCGGACCTGGCATTCTGTTTGTCTCTACTTCCTGTCCTCTCAAACCAGCCGGTCGAAGCAGATGGCCGCTTGTCCTGAGCCTGGTTCTGCTGGAGGTGTCTTCCTGTTAAAATGGAGTTTTTCCTTTCCACTGTCTCCTTTGTGCTTGCTCAGGATGGGAGACTGTGATGAAGTGAAGCTTCAACACAATCTGCTGCTTCCTTAGATAGACAACTTTGACTAAATTATTATTTTATTTAATTTTTATGTATGTGAATGTTTTTGTTCAGTGCTGTGAGATCACATCTGTTGTGACTTGGCACCATATAAATAAACTAATTGAATTGAATTGAATGTGTACAGATTTGACTGACTGACAACTAGCAGAGGGATGTGCTGTTTGTGAAAGTTGTAGATGTACGTTTAATGAATACTTTCTGAAAGTTTCAGTGGTTCGTAAGATACTTAGCTAACAGACGTGCAAACCAGAACACAGACAAAAATCTTATCATCCGTCGTTGCCTTTTGGTGGTGAAAGATAATAAGCAAACACCAGAAGAACAATTCACAACTTAAACAACGTGGAAGAGTCCTGGTGCAAGAGAAGAATAAGGCTAGACTGCAACTAAACACTGGGAGACCAAAGCAAAATAATATTGGTAATTGTAAGTGACAACAGTCAGGAAGGATGGAAAACTTGCTTCTTGTCTAAACGTTTGCTTGAATTGATCTTTTTTTATTATTACCATTAGTTACTTATAGCTTATAAGAAACCTAAAGGTTTAAACTACATTGGAACAATTCACTGCTGCTCTTTGCTTCAAACTAAAAGCAAAACAGACTAGATTTAGTAGTCAAAACACTGCAAATGGATAAATGTTGCCAGGGCAATGCAGCAAATACACAGTGTGTGTGTGTGTGTGTGTGTGTGTGTGTGTGTGTGTGTGTGTGTGTGTGTGTGTGTGTCCTTGTTTATGCTACTTTGTGAGGCCCATTTTTCCAACTTATACTGCATTGTGAGGACCAACTGCTCCTTATGGGGCCCAAAGCCCGGGCCCCATAAGAAGAAGTCCCGTTGGTGGGTTAGGGGCTAGGTTTAGGACTAAGGTGTGAATTGAGGATGTGTTAGGTTTATGGTTAGGTATGTACTGGTAATGGTTAGGTTATGGATAAAGGTCATGGTTAGGCTATAGAAATTAATGAAAAATGAATGGAAGTCAATGCAAAGGCCCCATAAAGATAGCGAAACAAACCTGCGTGTGTGTGTGTGTGTGTGTGTGTGTGTGTGTGTGTGTGTGTGTGTG
>NC_056519.1:25964603-25987624 GCF_014905685.2 Nematolebias whitei
TGTGTGTGTGTGTGTGTGTGTGTGTGTGTGTGTGTGTGTGTGTGTGTCTGCCAGCAGCGTCCAAGCAGTCAGGCCATCTGAGCGGCAGACAAGAGCAGCTCAAGCCAACAAATCCACACAAACACAGACGTGTCCATGTGCCACAACCAGGGCTGCGACCCAACATCCTTCTGTCCCAGATGAAAGCGTGATTGTGAGAGTTATTTCTGGAGGGCCTAAAAGGCAGCAGCCTCGCTCTGCAGGAGGAGGAGGAAGTGGCTGCCCACAGGCAAGCACTGCTGGCAGCAACACACTCTACCCAGCTCGCCCCATCACTTCATCTTGCCTTCAGTCTGCAGCGTTTCCATTTCCTCTCTGAGCTTCACTCACAGTCATGTAAATCTCTACTCGAGTCACACGCTCCAAACTCATTCAACTGGTTTGGTCTCAAATAAAGTCAGCACAGCTCATTACTAAGAGGACATGTCTTCTTTAGTACAATTGTTCAAAACTTTGACCACAAGTTGAAAACTGTTATTGTCCGCCTCCAAAGACGAAGCAGCCATTATGTTTTTGCCTGCGTCTGTGGGTGTTTGTAGCGTTAAAAAATATTTCATGCGCTCCTAATGAAACTTGCAGAGAGCGCTCACTGGATGTACCTGAACAGCTGATTAACCTTTGGAGTCAACCCCATTCAAGATGGCCACCACAGCCAGGCAACGTTAGCAGACACAAGTGTCTAAATAAGTCCGCTAATTTTTACAGATGTAAACTAAAATGTGGCTGAGAACACGCATGAGCAGGTATGACACTCTGACAGGTAAACACACCATTGAGCAAAACTATCATGGTGTCATAGTACAACTAAAAACAACATTTTACAATGCTTATTTGCTTTTTAATTTTTTAAACAATGCAATTACACTTACATTTGCTGCCTAAATAAAAGCCCTGGTTAAAACATTATATAATCACCACTAGTCGTAATATGCAGATGATTTGCATCTGTGCAAAAAGAATAGATGCCACTTTTAGGGTCCTGAACCAAACTCACTATTGGAACTCAAATATCAGCAGATGGTAATATTTTCTGACTGTAAACTCAGTTGTTTGTATTTATTGTTGTTTTTCATGTTACCTTTGGTCAGGCTACATGAATAAACCACCCAGGCACTGTAAGCTGTGCAGCTGAAACTTATGAGCGTATTTAAACTGCACTACAGGCGTTAACAAGACTACAAAAAAGAGCAATAAGTACAGTCCGTAAGGTGGGATATTTAGAAGCACTAATAGACTATTTGAAACATCTAAATTATTAAAGTTCATTGACGTAATGAAACTACAGACAGCTCTAATTCTTTACAAAGACAAAAATACACAATGACCAGAAAACATTTGAAACCTGTTTAAGACTAAAGAGCTAATTTATAAGTTCTGGGGGGATCACAGTTTAAAATATGCCAATTCAGAAGTACTAGAAAAAACTTGTGTATCAGTAAGTGGAGTCAAACTGTGGAAAAACTTGAATATTGAACTTAATGTCCAAACATAAAACTGTTCAAATTATCATATAAACATGTGATTATTGCTGGATATAATGTATAATATTATTATTCAGTTATTGTTGGTGTTTTGTTATTGATGCTAGTTTAGTTTTTTGGTGAAGTTAAATAAATAATAATTGTTTATCTACTGTAGTTAACTTAAATCGACACTATATTGATGGATTAAATATGGGTTTAGTTGTTACATGGATTATGTAAGATTATGTAAGTAGTTAAGGAGTGGGAATTTTGATAACTTTATACTTGAATATGAAAAACAACAAGAGAGCCAAAGGGTTGTTCAAGCCGAACAAGAAGGATTAACTGTATATTGTGCAGATATTCAACTTCATATGAAGTACAATGTACTTTTTGGTTACGTAACACTTTTCACTCTGTGCTCACTCAGAAATCACTGGAGAAAACAAGTTGCTGTCCAGTGAGAATGAACTGTCCTTGATTCCAAGAATACAAAGAATTCTGCTGTACAGTGGGGTTTCCGCTCTGTGTCTAAATACTTCGTGCATCCTGTTACTGTTCTTGTGTGCATGTGCGTGTGTGCGTGTGGCTGCTGGCTGTCATTCAGTGGAATGTTTTATGCGTGCAGGCGCCTCCAGGTTTTCAGAGCTGACATCAGTGCAGAACATCTATCTCCATGAAGCAGACCACAAACCCTCGGAGGGTTTGCTTCCTAACAAAATTTTTATCACGGACAACTTTGAAAGGCCAAGGCGATAAATGTTTTGCCCATGCCTCAAAATATCTTGTGAACACCTGAATGGATTTTTAGGAAAGTTGTAAGAAATACTTATAAAACGTACATCTACAACTGTCAGAGCCAAACCAATGAGCACCGCAGCCAGCTGACCTTACAAAAACACGAAAATAGGTACAATTCAGTCAGTGTGACAGATTCTGAGCTAAAAACTGATGATAGTACCTAATGTGACATCCAAAACACATACTGTGTGTGAGCCAACGCATAACGGTGTTTTCAAGTTTGATCACAAAGGATTAAAACCAACATTTCTCAATATAAAATTATTTTAGCTTAAAGCTCTGACAGGAAAGACATAAGTGATATGCATTTCTTTGAGGAATGCTAGGCCTTTAAATTATGAATTGTTACATGAATTGTTTTCTTTCATGTTAATTAGTATCAATGTTGATTTAAAATCCAATATGTTTTTCTGTTTGTTTTCCATGCATATTTTTGCAATCTATTTCTGCATACGTGATGATATTTTAGGCATTTATGGCTTATTCAAGAGATGGATCCAGTGACTTGTTTTTAGGAACTCATACTGTTCAAAATACTTAACTTTATTTAAAAATATTTTCCCTAAAGAAATACAATATTTCAAAATCCTTCAAAAGCATAACAACAAAAAAGGTTGAATCATGTCATCTGGACTAAGCCTAATGGTCATTCTAATGACTAATGGTTTTTGAAACCATTAGTGAAAAGGCCAGACTTCAGGGGTATCTGAGGCAGGCTTGAAACACAAGAGTCAGGGTGGCTTCTGGGTAATACCAGATGGCTAGGCCTCAGACTGACGAAGCCTCTTGGATGAGGGGCGAAACGTTTCTTTTTAACAAAAAAACGAAGTCCAGATGACATGATTCAACCTTTTTTGTTGTTATATACCTGGATGACTGAGAAAACAAACTTTGTGTTCTTCAAAAGCATAGTTTTCTTTGAGAACGGCTTCAGAACACTTGCTCTGTTTTTGTCTTCTTATGCTTCTTATTTTAGTCTCAGACGCTGTCTGACCAGAGCCAATGAAATCAAGACACAACTCACACCCACAACATATTATTTGCACTGATCCTAATCAGCCTCAACTCTGCGCAGCCGCCATGGAAAGAACCATTTGCACCAGTACTTTAGCTAGTATTTAGCTGATTCGAGGCTGATTCAGGACCTCTTTTCGTCCCTGCTTCTCTGGTGGGACCATTGGAGCTGAGTCGAGCTGACTCCAGAACGAAACGTGAATGCAGGATGCTGATTGGTCAGGGGGAGGAGTCACTGGATCTCAGAAACTTTTCACCGATCCACCATTTGCAATTTCTCGGAATGCGGAGCAGCGGCTGGATCTATTTTTAAGATTTTAAAAACAATAATGACAACAACGTGTTTAATGATGAAGTCCAGGTGTTTTTTGTGTTCGGTGACCAACGACAAAATTCGAGCGAGCGGAGTCACAGCGGAGGATCATACGATCTGCCGACCTGTTGACGCACGCGAGGCTGGACCACGAGCCCCGGCCTCGCGTGCTCACAAAGTCTGGATTCTATTTTCTGTGAAAAAAATAAAATAAAATAAAATAAAGGCTGGATTCCGATCCCTGGCAGGCGGGAGGACTGGGACGAAGGGTGGAAACATTTTATGTTGAAAAAATGTTTTTTTTTTATCAGTGAAGATTAAAAATAAACAGTGCCAGATTGATCATGAAATCCTGTTTTCACTTTGAATTTATTATATAATCTGTTAATTAAAGTTAACTCAGCTGAAAAATCATAAAAATACAACATGATTGGATCTCTCATATTTCCCTCAAACATGTTTAAAGAAGAGACACAGCCTTTAGTTCAACTTTATTCTAACTAGGGGTTGAACAAGTATATAATTTTTAAACTCGACATTAACATAATAAAACCCGAGTAGAACTCGAGTATTTGATGACGTCGTAGATCTCAAGATACAAAAATAAATAAATAAATTAAACCGCAAAAAAAAGATAATTATTTACAAAAAAAAAAAGACCAACAAAACATTGGGAGCGTGCTCCCAATGTTTTCTTTATGCTCCAAACATTTATCATACTGCAAATAAGTCACAGGAAAAACTAAACTATTAGTTATTATTATTAAACTGCAAACGTGAAGAAAATGCAGCACGTCAAAAACAAAACTTAAACCGAAACTGGTTCTGGTTCGGTGGATTGGACCCGGTATTACACCATACTCTGTGACCTGCAACAGTGCAACACCGCCCCCTACGGTCATACGGTGGTCACATAATATGACGTCACTACGGATACTCGACGTAACATTTTTAATCTCGATAGAGTTCCTCGCAATCGATGTGTAGATTACTCAAGTACTCTGTTAATGCCCTAATTCTAACCCACAGATGTTCAAATCACAAAACAAGCATTACACTTTAAATTCAAGCTTTAAATCAAAGCTAAACTTTAAATCAAAGCTAAACTTTAAATCAAAGCTAAACTTTAAATCAAAGCTAAACTTTAAATCAAAGCTAAAAATAATCTGTATACAAGAAATAAAACGTTGGTTACGTACTGTAACCCCAGATTCTATGAGTATAAGCGTAGCCCTTTAAGGCTGTCGCTTGGTGGGTTTATCCCGTTATGCGTAGCATTAGCAATGAAAAAATTTAGTCCACGCCCACCTGCTGTGTGGACCCTACCCGGTCCGTATAAATTAGCTAGCCTGTTGCTACTTTTGGACTTTTAGCTAACCTTTTGATACTTTGGGCTGTTAGCTAGCCTTTTGCCTCTTTTAGTTTTAACCAGTGGTGTCCTAGCTGTGGGCCCTTTACCAGCCGTCAAGATGGGGTAGAGGTAGAACAGCCGACTCGGGACCTGAAAGTCCCACGTTCTATCCCCAACCATTTCAAAATGTCGTGGTGTCCCTAATCCCTAATTGCTCCCTGGGAGCTTACATAGCTGCCCACTGCTCCACCTCGGTGTATCCCAGGTGCGATGGGTTAAATGAAGAACTAATTTTGCCATTGTATGGTAATATACAATGATGACAACAGATGGCACGTACGTATACTTAAGTACTCATACTTGAACTCATAGAAACAACCCAATACTTAAAACTGATACCACTTTTGTGTTTGATGATATCATATCCTCTTCCACTTTGCAAATAACCAAGGAAAAAAGCTAATACATCCATAGTTTAGAGATATTTAAGGGTAAACACAGGTGATGTTGACAGAAGACATTTGCTGTGTCTTTAATTTAAAAAATGTTTCTGGAGTCACTGTGTAATGTTTAAGTACTAACTCATTAACTACTTGGTATTGGTACTCAGTATCTACAAGTACCCAAAGTAAAGTATTTGTACTTGAACTTGAAAAACTAGTATGAGGACCTCACTACTTTTTAACAACCCAGTTTCAGCTTCTGCAGAGTCATCCAGAAGTCAGGATTCAAACAACACTTTCACTGAAAATGTATTTTCTCTCTTTATAGTCAGTGACACTTTGACCAGACTGCCAACCTTGGTACAGAGCCTCACATCATTTTTGTGTCCATCTTTAACGTGTCAGGTTGCTTACATTGTCCTAAACCCAGGAGCAACTTTACACTACTTGTAGAGCTTAGACTCAACATGACTCCCTATGGGTTCAGAAAAGTCTGTAGTTGTTGGAGGTGTGGTCCTCCCCCTGAGAAAATCCTCAGCGTGTCACTGTTTTGTCAGCAGTTCGTTCACAATGATCGGGATGAAGCAGCTTGTTGGATTTACTTTCTGGGGGTTTAACAGGAAGTTGGGAGAGAAGACTCGAGGGACACTTATGTTTAGAGTGAAAAATCTAGATTGTCCCCTTGTGCGTGCTTGAAAACTAAGGAAGGGGTGTGTTTTGGTTTGTGTGTTTCTGTTTGAGGCAGCCTCATTCAGGACAGTGGGACACAAACCACACCTCTATCTATGGGCTGCCAGCACTGTATTTTGAGGGTTGGTCATTGAAGTTATGGCCCTTTAGGGAATGCAGGATGGTTGTTTTTAAGCTGGAGTAACAGCTCAGACAGCCTCTTTGCCACACTCACACATCCACCCGTAGAAGTTGCAGTCAGATCAGGACCGATTTGGAATATTAGAGGCCTGCAAGAAAAACAAAATGCTGCACAGTGACTGGGGTGCTGAAAAAAATTTATTCATTAAAGTACCTCAATTTCTAGTCCTGGCGATTCTGAATCGATTTGAAAAGCCCAAAAATCGATTTTAAAATGCATTTTAAGTTGGGGGGTTTTCCGCTCCTACTCGTGAGCGTACTGCACATCGCATTACATGTCCACCCGTAGAATTTGGCCTTGTAGACAACCACATGTAAAGTTACAACCAATGCCAGTGCTGCAACTTGCAGCACGCAGGAAAAACACATACGTGGTTACGCCCACAGATGGGGTTCACGTGGTTTCTAAGGCAAGCCTTAATATCCATGAATAGTCAAAAACAGCCACTTGTGGCTATTAATGGTTATAATGGCTTGCCATAATATCTGTGTTGTGAACTAGTTTCGTTTGTCGGCAACACGACTAATTTGATGACCTGACTGTGCACGAAATCGATTTAAGAGCGTAAAGTTGCTCCGTGTTTGACTGCAAGAACAACGGACCGCAGCCATCCTCCTCTCAGCATTTAAGTCAGCCTGTGGGTGTTAAAGAGCCTGAGTGGCCTGATTCAAAATCTGCATGACCGGACTCCGCTTCGCACCGAGGACGGAGCTGTGTCTGGAATGTCAGCTGGTAAATTTACATTTGTTAATGTTACTGCAACTTAATACGTGCATCGCAGTGAGGTAAACTAGGATCCATGTCACGCTAACTTTAAGATATTAGTGTGTAGCTTTATTTTATGGGTATCTATGTAGCTAGCTAAAATCAAAAGCTAACTAAAGATTGATAGTAACAGATAAAGCTTAGCTTGTAAAAATGTGTTCATTCATCAGGTCAGCTGATTAAACAGTTCACTAAAGTTAATCGTTTATGTTCTCCTCACAGGAGCCTCTGAATCTGATGTGAGGAGGACAGAGAAAAGAAAAGCGAGATGAGGGCCACAAACTCTTGTTAAAAGTTTGCTGCCTTTTTCTACACTGGAGGCTGCATGGTGGAGGTAAGTAAGTTGTAAAGGATATTGTTGACCAGTTAAGCTTTTATTTTTCAGCCTAGATAATGTTTTTTTTTTTTTTAGCAATAATAACACAACCATGTTATTGTTGATGTTTTGTGTTTTCATGTCAATTAGGGAGATGATCAGAGCCCTAAACCCCAGAGAACCACAGAGAAGATTCAGGAAGAGACACAGAGGTGCAGAAGTCTGCATCAACCCTAACCTCAGTGAATCCAGTGACCTGCTGGTGGGATGTGAGGGACACTATGTCAGGTATCTGTGTGTGCAACAATCATCATCTACAACCTCAGAGTGAACATTTTCTTTTTTTTTTTTTTTTTTTTTTTTTTTTTTTTTTTTTTTTTTTTTTTTTTTTTTTTTTTTTTTTAAAAAAAAAAAAAAAAAAAAAAAAAAAGAGTGAACATTTTCTACTGCTGGAGACACCATCAGCCAGGAGTGGGCTTGTTTGTGTCCAGAGAAAGCAGACTTGTTGATGTTTCTGAATAAAAACTGTTAAGTGAACAGGTCCTCAGTGTGTAGCAGTGACCATTAGACACTGACGTGTCACTGGTTTGAAACAGTTCTTTTGACCTGAAAATTATTTGTTTATTTTTATGTAAGAAAACTGCTTGGAAAAGAAAAATACCAAAGTTAAAAAATCAAACTCAAGATTTGTACTAGAATGTAGGGCTGTTGTAAGCAAATACTGTAGTAATCGGGTAATCTATAGATTATGCTGACGATCAATCGGGTAATCGAAAACAAAATTTGTCAGGTTCTGCAGTAACTACCGTACTCATTTTATGAGTGATACAAATACACGAAAAAAAACATTAAATAAACAACCCATTTAATTCCTCTTTTAAAAATATTTTATTGCTTAAGTTGAATTATTTTTAACCATCACATAAAAATCTAAATGCTGCAAAATATTTTTTATGGATTGGAAAACTGAATGGAATTTACAAAGTAGGATCTGGAAGGAAGGACATCATTTGTATTGAAGGTGGAGATGATCTTCTGGATCCTTCATCTTCCACCACGGACAGCGGCTGCATGTCTGTGATGATCAGATTTAAAATGCTGTTTGTGAACTCAGCTGCTGGAGCTCTTTGTACGAAGCTGTCCAACGTATGACGCTGCCATTTACTGAAAAGAAGTACAATAAAATTATTATTTGTTTGTTCATCATTATTCCTTAATAAATTTTCAAGTGTACTTCACTGAATATTAAAAAATTATTTAATATTGTTAAGTAATCTACACTTTCTGATGACCTGCTGCAGTCAAAGTAACATTAGTGTCAGTTGTATTTGATTTATGCTTTTATTTATGTGTGAAGTTTGAGGATGCTTTAATTAAAACTCTCTGTCACTGAATTATTTTTAACCATCACATAAAAATCTAAATGCTGTAAATATTTTTTATGGTTTGGAAAACTGAATGAAATCTTTTTGTTAGAAACTGAGTAAGATAGATAATGTACAGTTTGAGTTTGTACAATGAGTTCTGCAGACTGTATTATTATTTAGTCTCGATTGCTGAGCTATAAACAAATATGACATTAGTAATAAATGCAGAATAATCCCAGTTTTCAGTCATAAACAGCAGCAAGAAGAAGAAAAAATCCTAACTCGTGTAAATACATTCACACTTGAAATATTCACCCTAAATATCTAATTTAAGTCAGGACGGAAGTACAGCAATAAATAAATGTGGCAGTCTGTTGCTGCTTTTATCTTCAACAAACTTGCATCAAGTCCTGCAGAGTTTTTTTCTCGCACAACGTACAGACCCTGCCAGGTAGCCACTATGATTAGTCAGTAGATTTAACGTTAGCAAAAATATGCCTCATTTTATATCTATAACGTGACAGATTATCACATTTAGGTGAACGTATTTTACAAAGAGAACATGATACCTGTTGCAGCTGTGGACGAGTTTGATGCTACAGCGGGTGTTTTCTCTTCAGACGCTGCAACATGGACGACGTGCTGTTGTGGTTACTCCAGTTCTGCTTTGCAGTGGAAGCATTGGGCTGTGTTGTCTTTTCTGTTTAGTTCAACATGTTCCCAAACTTTTGACAGTTTTTGTTGTTTTTGGGGCTCTTCTTCTACGCAATATCCGTTACCTCCATAGCTACAAACTTAGCACATACGCGTTAGCGGAAGTGCTAGCGGAAGCGCTAGCGTTGTATAACACAAAAACCTTCGGGCTAGACCACAGTGCTCTGAATAGTTTAACGAAGCTTCAAGGCAGATACATTTGCCTCGAGGATTTTTGTAATCGAGGTCCTCGAATGATTCGAGGAATCGTTTCAGCCCTACTAGAATGTGTAACGTAATTTTCTTCTTGTTAGAATTGATGTTAATTATAAAATTAGTACCGAAAAAGTATAGTTCAGGAACCGATATCGAAGTGAAGGTACCAGTACCGATATTTTTAAAAATCTGAACGATACCCAGCCCTATGAAGGCCACCATACAGCAAGCTAGTTAGCCAGAGCTTTATCTGAATGGAGTCCGCTAGCATGGAGGGGAGGACAGCACGACTGAACCCACTCCTTCGTCTTTAAAACTCAGTGAATGGGCTCATTTCAGCTTGTACAATGTTCCAGGGGAAGACAGAGCTTGACACGAGTACGGATGTTTGCAAGACGTGTAAAATAAAATTGCGGTACAGTATTTTAGAAATACGACAAATGCGCGGAAGGCAGATGAAAAGTGAAAGCAGCAGAGCAGCGAACTCTGCAACAAACTTCCAGCTAATTCCCCAAGCAAGGCTGTGAATATTTCCCACTCTATCACTTACTATATCACAAAGATTTACGAGCATACAGCTCAGTCGAAGGCAAGGGGTTTAGGTTAATTTTTAATATGCTGGACCCAACATACGTTATTCCTTCACGTAGCTTGTTTTAGTAAAAAAGCTGCTCCACAACTCCACCATGAAACAAAAATAAAGTGGGTGAAGTTCTGAATAATGCTACCAGCTGCAGCTGTTTTTTCTTATATTTTACAAAAACTTATCTAGACAATTTATACAAAAACCTTAATGTAATTTGTCTTTTTAAGAGGTTGGCGAGGCCAGATGAGACACAGCACCTGGAGCCAGTTCTAAATTAAAATGTGTAAATACACTGCTTGGCCAAAAGAAAAGTCGCCACCTGGATTTAACTAAGAAAATAGGTACGAGCCTCCTATTGGATAATTACTGCATGGGCGATTATCTTTCAGCTGCAACAAGT
Organism: Nematolebias whitei; assembly: GCF_014905685.2. Lineage (NCBI taxonomy): Eukaryota > Metazoa > Chordata > Actinopteri > Cyprinodontiformes > Rivulidae > Nematolebias > Nematolebias whitei. The sequence continues at coordinate 25,975,242 of NC_056519.1, forward strand.
TATTTAACCCCAACTAGCACGATCAAAGAGTTGCTTCTCATTTCTTCAACAACCATGTTGAAAGACACATGGTGTGGTCGTGGAAAAGATGTCAGTCTGTTTGAGACGGGTCAAATCATTGGCATCAAGCAGAGAAAACATCTAAGGAGAAGCAGAAACTACTAAAATTGATTTAAGAACTGTCCAATGCATTATTAAAAACTGGAAGGATAGTGAGGACCCATCGTCTTCAAGGAAGAAATGTGGCCGGAAAAAAATCCTGAATGATTGTGATCGGTGATCACTTAAATGTTTGGTGAAATCAAATGGAAGAAAAACAACAGTAGCACTCAGGCTATGTTTAATAGTGAAAGTAAGAGCATTTCCACACATACAATGTGAAGGGAACTCAAGGAATTGGGACTGAAAAGCTGTGTTTCCTTAAGAAAACCACTAATCAGTGAGGCTAACTGGGGAAAAAACGTCTTCAGTTTGCTAGGGAGCATAAAGATTGGACTCTGGAGCAATGGAAGGAGGTCATGTGGTCTGATGAGTCCAGATTGACCCTGTTCCAGAGTGATGGGTGCATCAGGGTAAGAAGAGAGGCGGGTGAAGTGATGCACCCATAATGTCCAGTACCTACTGTACAAGTCTGTGGGGGCAGTGCTGTGACCTGGGGTTGCTGCAGTTGGTCAGGTCTAGGTTCAGCAACAGTATGTGCTCAAAGAATGAGGTCAGCCGACTACCTGAATATACTGAATGACCAGGTTATTCCATCAATGGATTTTTTATTCCCTGATGGCACGGGCATATTCCAAGATGACAATGCCAGGATTCATTGGGCTCAAATTGTGAAAGAGTGGTTCTGGGAGCATGAGACATCATTTTCACACATGGATTGGCCACCACAGAGTCCAGACCCCATTAACCCCATTGAGAATCGTTGGGATGTGTTGGAGAAGGCTTTGCGCAGTGGTCAGAATCTGACATCATCAATGCAAGATCTTGGTGAAAAATTAATGCAACACTGGAGGGAAATAGATCTTGTGACATTGCAGAAGCTTAATTTTTTTTTTTTTTTTTTTTTTTGGCCAGGCAGAGTGTATTGTCATCATTGTATGTTTCCATACAATGATGAAATTGGCTCTCTGCATTTAACCCATCCACCACCAAGTGGAGCAGTGGGCAGCTATTGGAAGCGCCCAGTGAGTAACTGGGGATGAGGCATCCTGCTCAGAGACACCACAAGATGTGCAAAGACTAGGAATTGAACCCAGGACCTTCGGGTGCCGAGTCGACTGTACCATCTCAGTCCCCGATAAATTATACAATTTAGAAGGTTTATAAATTACCCACAATTCAGAAATGTTTTTGTGCAGACTTGAACAGGTTTTGAAATTTTGTTAACTATTTACCAAATATGAATCAATATGTTTAAAACTGTGAAGTCTGTATATTTCATATTAGGTTAAGTTTTGAAAATATAGCAAATAGTGCAATATGGTTAAAAAAATGTGAAGTTTGTATTTTATTTTGAGTTAAAGGTCAATGTACTTTGGTAGGCTGAAATTTTTGTTTACGTTTGTATTTATATATTTTGAATTATTTGTCTGTGATGGACTGGAGACCTGTCCAGGTGTCCCCTGCCTCCTGCACAGTGATGGCTGATATGGACACCAGTAAACCCCATGACCCAAAAATGAAGAAGTGGGTAAAGAGGATGGATGGCTGGATGGATGGATGGATGGATGGATGGATGGATGATTTGTTCCAAGATTTTTATTTTATTTTAGACAAAGCCAGGCAGCTAAACTAACCTAATACTAGTAATTTAATCCAACACTTTTCAGTCAGGTCATCTGGACAGTTTCTTTTTTTGTGCTGAAACTTTTCACCTTTGATCCAGAAGGCTTCATCAGTCAAGGAAACACAACACAAAACTGATTCTTCCCCCAACAACTTACTCCAAAGTGGAACAAACAAGTTATGTTGGTGCTAAGATGGTCTCTTTGGCACGCCCCCTCCTCCATTGCCGGCCCTCTTCCTTGTTGACAGTCGTGTCAAACTGGTTTGTTCCACTTTGGAGTAAGCTGTTGGGGGAAGAATCAGTTTTGTGTTGTGTGTTTCCTTGACTGATGAAGCCTTCTGGATCGAAGGCGAAACGTTTCAGCACAAAAAAAGAAAGTGTCCAGATGACTTGACTGAAAAATGTTGGATTGAATACCTGGATTATTGAGCTTGGATTTTGTTACTGGTAATTTAAGTTACAGAATTGTATGCACTCATATTATTTGTTCTTGTGTATAAATTTGTTCCTTGGTATAAATATAAAATGATGCAAAAAGATTCGATACAACTGTGATGCCGATTACAAAACACACTTTAGTTTACACTTCCTTGGGTCAAATTAGTTTTTTAGGTTTTTAAGGTTGTTTTTTTGTTTTGTTTGTTTGTTTGTTTGTTTTTTTTTTGGGGGGGGGGGTTGTTGTCAAGACCAGTTTATTAGTTTAACTATTGTTATTTTTTTATAATTTTGTTCTAACAGAATTTAATTGCAATGACTTTAAATTAATTGATTTTCAGTAGTTTTTTCCTTTTAATACTTTGGTCAAGTTCAAGAAATTTAATTTACTTTTGTGTCTTTTTTGTTCTTTAAGTAAAAGGTACAAACAAATGTATCAGTCTGATTTTCTGTGAACCGCCTACAGTGGAGATGTTAAATCCTGGTCCTCGAGGGTCATTATCTTGCATGTTTTAGATGTTTCTCTGCTCTAACACACCTGACTTGAATCAAAGGGTGATGAAATCCACGTTTATTGTCCATGAGAAGTGCTGAAGTTGTGTCTCACTGACATGGGTGCATGATAAATGTTGCGTACTTTTTCTATTTCCTGAGACCACAGTTTATGCATTGTGTGATTAATCAGAACTTTGTGGGTTTGTTTATGAAAATTGGCTGCAGCCCGCTGATCTAATTCTTGCTCTGCTGAAGAGCTGCTGGCTGAGGCTGTTAGAAAATACAACCATATTTACAGTGCCTTGTGAAAGTATTGGGCCCCTTCAACTTTTCAACCTTTTGCCACATTTCAGGCTTCAAACATAAAGATATAAAATTTAAATTTTGTTGTGAAGAATCAACAACAAGTGGGGCACAATCGTGAAGTGGAATGAAATTTATTGGATGTGTCAAACTTTTTTAACAAATAAAAAACTGAAAAGTGGTGTGTGCAATATTATTGGGCCCCTTTACTTTCAGTGCATCAAACTCACTCCAGAAGTTCAGTGAGGATCTATGAATGATCCAATGTTGTCCCAAATGACTGATGATGATAAATAGAATCCACCTGTGTGTAATCAAGTCTCTGTATAAATGCACCTGCTCTGTGATAGTCTCAGGGTTCTGTTCAAAGCTCAGAGAGCATCATGAAGACCAAGGAACACATCAGGCAGGTCCAAGATACTGTTGTGGAGAAGGTTAAAGCCGGATTTGGATACAAAAAGATTTCCCAAGCTTTAAACATCCCAAGGAGCACTGTGCAATCAATCATATTGAAATGGAAGGAGTATCAGACCACTGCAAATCTACCAAGACCCGGCCGTCCCTCTAAACTTTCATCTGGAACAAGGAGAAGACTGATCAGAGATGTAGCCAAGAGGCCCATGATCACTCTGGATGAACTGCAGAGATCTACAGCTGAGGTGGGAGAGTCTGTCCATAGGACAACAATCAGTTGTACACTGCACAAATCTGTACTTTATGGAAGAGTGACAAGAAGAAAGACATTTCTCAAAGATATCCATAAACAGTGTTGTTTAAATTTTGTCACAAGCACCTGGGAGACACCAAACATGTGGAAGAAGGTGCTCTGGTCACATGAAACCAAAATCAAACTGTTTGGCCACAATGCAAAACAATATGTTTGGAGTAAAAGCAACACAGCTCATCACCCTGAACACACCATCCCCACTGTCAAACATGGTGGTGGCAGCATCATGGTTTGGGCCTGCTTTTCATCAGCAGGGACAGGGAAGATGGTCAGAATTGATGGGAAGATGGATGGAGCCAAATACAGGACCATTCTGGAAGAAAACCTGTTTGAGTCTGCAAGAGACCTGAGACTGGGACGGAGATTTATCTTCCAACAAGACAATGATCCAAAACATAAAGCCAAATCTACAATGGAATGGTTCACAAATAAACGTATCCAGGTGTTGGAATGGCCAAGTCAAAGTCCAGACCTGAATCCAATCGAGAATCTGTGGAAAGAGCTGAAGACTGCTGTTCACAAACGCTCTCCATCCAACCTCACTGAGCTCGAGCTGTTTTGTAGGAAGAATGGGCAGAACTTCAGTCTCTCCATGTGCAAAACTGATGGAGACAAACCCCAAGAGACTTGCAGCTGGAACTGCAGCAAAAGGCGGAGCTACAAAGTATTAACGCAAGGGGGACGAATAATATTGCACGCCCCACTTTTCAGTTTTTTATTTGTTAAAAAAGTTTGACACATCCAATAAATTTCATTCCACTTCACAATTGTGTCCCACTTATTGTTGATTCTTCACAAAAAATTAAAATTTTATATCTTTATGTTTGAAGCCTGAAATGTGGCAAAAGTTTGAAAAGTTCAAGGGAGAGAATACTTTTGCAAGGCACTGTACATTTATTCCAGCAATCAAGCTAGTCAAATTAAAGTTATAAAGATAGTAAAAGAAGTCATGGAAGGAGAATGATTTTTTTTTTTTTTTTTGTGAAAAGAGGAGATGAGATGAAGACAAGCAGCTCTCCATGCCTGTGCTGACAGTGTGCCCCCCCCAAGGCAGCCGTGGCTGTGATGAACTCAGCCAGGTGACAAAAGAACACATTCCCACAAATGGCTATCAGAAATGAGGGGCAGTCCCTTTGTAACAAATTTATAAAATAACGTGTCTCCTCAGCTAACAACAGAAATACCAGATCTTCCTCCTTCAACTCCTCCATCATTAACAGAAAATAAACTCTCTGCTGTTCCTGTTGTAGCTGTGGAACTGCTGTTTGAACAGGACATGTCCTGCAGTTCATGCTTTCTCTTTGAATATGAATTGTCCTTGTGAAAAAAATGTCTCAATCTAGTCAGCGATAGCCGATTTCTTATGTCTTGTAAAGTATAATAACCAGACCTTAACAGGCTTCAGCAGAACATGGAGGTAATTCAATCATTGAATTGGGAAACAAAAACCATGCAGGATAGTGGACCTCAAGGACCAGGATTGGACACCCATAGCCTACAGTGTCATTAAACAAGCCACTAATGGTGGATTATGTCCATATCTTCCACAAAACAACAACAAAAACAAAAAAAAATTAAACAACCTGCTGTGTCTTCTTCATCTTCTTCTTTCAGCTTTTCCTTCTTCAGGGGTCTCCACAGCGAGTCATCCACCTCCACCTCACTCTGTCCTCTGCATCCTCTGTCCTCACTCCAACTACCTCCATGTTCTCTCTAACTGCAGCCATATATCTCCTCTTTGGTCTTCCTCTGTCTTTTTCCTGGCAGCTGCATTTCTAACATCCTTATAGCAATATAACCACTGTCCCTCCTCTGGACATGTCCAAACCACTATCCCTCCTCTGGACATGTCCAAACCATCTCAGTCTTGTCTCTCTAACTTTATCTCCCAGTTGTTCAACATGTGCTGTACCTCTGATGATCTCATTCCTAATGTTATCCAGCCTTGTCACTCCTAAGGAGAACCTCAACATCTTCATTTCTGCTACTTCCAGTTCTGTCTCCTGTCTTTTTGTCCATGTCTCTGTCTCCAGACCATACAACATAGCTGGTCTTACAACTGTCTTGTAATTATATAATATTTGACTTTTTGCTTTGCTGACACTCTTTTGTCACAAATCACTTGTGAAACTTTTCTCCATCCACTCCATCCTGCCTGGACTCTCTTCTTCACCTTTTTACAACACTCTCCATTTTCCTGGACAGTGGATCCCAAGTCCTTGAAGTCCTGCACCTTTGTGTCCTCTGCTCCTTGTAGCCTCACTGTTCCACCTCCTCCCTCTCATTCACACACATGTACTCTGTCTTACTACGGCTGACTTTCATTCCTCTTCTTTCAAGCACATACCTCCACCTCTCCAAGTTCTCTTCCACCTGTTCCCTGTTCTCACCACAGATCGCAATGTCATCTGCAAACATCATAATCCATGGGGATTCCTGCCTGACTTCATCTGTTAGTCGGTTCATCACCAGAGCAAATAAGAAGGGGCTCAGAGACAATCCTTGATGCACTCCCACATCCACCTTGAAGATATCCGTCTCTCCTACAGCACATGTCACCATCTCACCACTATCCTGTTGTCCTCATAAATGTCCTGCTTAGAGTTGCATTTGGGCCAAAAAATCCGACCCGGCCCAAGCCCGTAGGTTTTTTTCTGACCCCTACCAATTAATTGTAATTACAGGTCCGAACCTGATAAGAAGATAAGAAGACCCCATAAGATAAGCAGTTTGGTACGAACACCGGCATCTTCACCAACTTTTATAAGTGTACCAATGAGAGCCTGCTGACAGGCTGCATCACAGGGTGGTACATGAACTGCACCAGTCAGAGCCGGAAAGCTCTACAGAGGGTGGTGCAAACAGTAAAGGACCTAACTGGTAGCAGTCTCCACACCATCCAGGACATCTACAACAGCCAATGTTTGCGTAAAGCATGCAGCATCATTAAGGACCACACCCACCCAGCACAAGGACTCTTCCATCTATTACCCTCAGGCAGGCAATACAGGAGTCTGTCACATCGAGCATGAAAAGACTGAAGGACAGCTGTTGTCCACAAACCGTCAGATTACTGAACTCTTGATAATTAACAATGAACAACTGGCAGTAACTAATAATTCAACCTCAATGTCACTACCTGTGCAATAACCTGTCACACAACCCGTGTGGTATATGCTGATTATGTGCAGTACTGTATATATATATATATATATATATAAATATATATATATGTATGTGTGTGTGTATCATGTGCATTTTAGCTTTTATTACTGCCTTGAAATACTTATTTCATTCAAATTAATCCTGCTGCACCATTATATTCTACCACATTGTTGTTCACCATCTCTCTTTATGACGTTGTAAATATTATACTTTTTCACTTTTTGGTACTTTTTTGTGTACCCTTATTGCATGCTTTTAGTATTTCTTGTTAGTTTGTTCTTTGATTTTTTTTTTTAGCAAGTCAAATCTGTTCTTCTCATCCTAAGCATTTCATGGTATTGTTAACCCCGTGTTAACTTGCATATGACAAATAAACACAACTTGACTGAGAAACCCCAACATTTTATTATAATAGGATTTTACTGCTTTTGTAAGCAAATCAGTTTGACATGATGATTTTAAAAACGTAAAGAAAATAAGATTTATTGTTTCACCAAATTAATATTAACATACAAAAACAAATAACCTAAAAAATTTGCTCTAAAGATAGGCTAGTATACAAATGAACAAAAATATTTGCAGAGCTAAATTATTTGTAAAAATATAGAACAAGGCTTTTTTTTAATTGAACGCGCTGCTCGCTTCGGCTTTTGTAGATGCTGCTACTTCCTTCACCACAGCTGGATGTGGAGAGACGCGTGCGGCCGGTGACCAGGTGATCCATCTGAAGCTTAACTGGACATTTGTTTTACCTCGATCAACCGGCCGGTCAGACCTGCCTCCTCCTCAACAAGTAGATTAACACAATTTTATATTGTGCATACTTATTTAGTTTTCTTTGTGCTGTATGATTCATAAAACTGTATCAAAAGCCCGAGAACGACCGGGCCCGCCCATCAAGCACATTATTTTTGGCCCGATCCGACACTGGGCCGGGCCTGGGTTAGAAATCGCAGCTCTAGTCCTGCTGTCCTCATACATGTCCTGTACCAGTCTACTTCTCTGCCACTCCACATTTACTTATGCAATACCAAATGTGTCTCTGGGGTTAAACTTAACAATTATATTTGATATTTTAAAAAGTAGTCCTTGATCTTAAAAATGACTATAAGTAAAATGTTATAAATAAAAAGTTGATCATATATTGGTTTAAAACCTATAGTGAGTGCAGAAAATAGCTGACATTGATTTTAAACAGTAACATGTTCACTTAAATCTTCTTGTTTATATATGTGCATTAAACTTAAAACTATAACTATTATATTAGGTATTGTAACATTACTATAAGCCATTTATGATATTAGTCAGCTGTAGTAATAATTTTGCATTGCTTTTTAATTAAAACAAATGCAGACCGTTTTATTTATTTATTTATAGCTGGTATTCGTATACAGTATTGACAATCTTATGGATGTTGGGAGTCATTCATGCACATGCTCAAATGAAACAATCACGCAGATATGTATTTACAATACTGAGATTACTTTCTCCAATTTGTTATTAGAATATGAAAAATAAGCATAAGTGAAAATTCAATGCAATCGGCTGGCTTCCTATGATAAATAACTTTACTAACTGGTATTTTAAATGGTAAGAAAGTGGTTTTGTACAGTGCACTGACATGACGCTTGTTGTGAATTAGCGTTATATTAAAAACTGAACAGAATAAGCCATAAAAACTAGAAAAGCATGGGGCAGCAAGTCTTGCAAGTATTGGAAGCAGTTTGCACACAGGAATTTAGTACGAGTGCAATGAAGAATGATGCTGTTGATAGTAATTTAAAAACAATGCCACTACACACGTTATTGCATAAATTAAGTTATTTATTATTAGTTATTGTTATAGTTAGAAGTGACAGCAATGAAGATGCTGAAGTTCTGCTTAGGAGTGACAAGGATGGATAAGACTAGGAATGAGATCATCAGAGGTACAGCACAGGTTCAACAACTGGGAGATAAAGTTAGAGAGGACACACTGAGATGGTTTGGACATGTCCAGACGAGGGACAGTGGGTATATTGGTAGAAGGATGTTAGAAATGCAGCTGCCAGGAAAAAGACAAAGAGAAGACATATGGATGAGGACATGGAGGAAGTTGGGAGTGAGATGGAGGAGGATGCGCTGTGGTGACCCCTGAGGAGGGAAAAGCCGAAAGAAGAAGTTAAAGTTATTTTAGTTATCGCCTCCAATAACTAAACTGGGTGAATTAGAGATAAGAGTTATAATGTACTTTTAGAAGGAAACTACGTTTACACATTAGTTCTGTCTTTAGGGTCAAAATATAATCTAAGTTTGTGTATTTCTAGTTCTATATCTCTGTTTGACAGTGCTTTGGATAAACACTAAGAGCTTAACTGGGTCCTGGTGGTTTAATTTAAAAAAATAAAAATAAAAAAAGCAGAGAATCGAGCCACATCAATAGTTATTTTACATGAAGCCCCTCTAAATCTCAATCAAATCATGAGGTGCCTAAAGCTTCCCACCCCTAAGTGAAGTCCCTGTAAAGTTTGAGGCAGCAGCAGTCGGGCAACGCCAACAATCATCATTAACCATGAGTGCTTGTTTTTACAGGATAAGAGTGCCTTGATCCATTAAAAGCCACTGCGGCTTTAATGTCTGTTTCCCAGATGCTTTTTACAGGCCTGTGTGCTGCTTTGCGTTGCTTCCAAGCAGTGCAGAACAGGAAGGAAACTTTCTGCAGTGCTTGCAGTGTCCACCTCACAACATCCTGTGTTCAGCTCTGTCTGAAACTACAAGAAGCACAGAAGTGCCTTCAGACAATCAGAACTGTCATGTACACTGCTCCAGCATCAGAAAGACTAAAGCCAGTTCTCTGCCAGCTTTTAGCCTGGGGGAACTTGTCATGTTGCAATTTGCCACTCATGAATAAATCATGAAGGAAAAACTCCACAATAAGACTCCAACTATGTCACAGGCTGCATGCTTCCATGGGCGACATGAATATTTCATGATTCAAGTGTCCAGATCTAGGCCAAGGCTGAAAGGACGGGGTCAGATAACGGTGCGAGCCCGAAAGTCCCACCAAGGCATGGGGACAGAGCTACGGTGCGAAGGGGCTCAAGCAGGGAGGGGCAAAGCCATCTATCTGGGTTAATCCGCACAGAAACACAGAAAATAAGAAACTCTGGACTTTTGACGGTGCAACTTGTTCACAACACTGACTACTCTCCATAACAATCTGTGAAACTTTCTGCTTGGACATGGCAGAAAACGAAACGATGGACGGGAGGGGACGATTTCGTGCAATCAGGGTGGATAAATCCGCCTTAGGTCGCAGGCGTCCAAACAGCCAGCCCCCCCTCCACAGCTAGCCAGGCTAAATGTTAGCGCTTAGCCGCAAAACTTTGCTGTCATCCGTGTGTGCTTCGCTGAAGCCAAAGCGTTCTTCCAGGTAAAGCAGTGTGAATTCAAGTTGCTCTCAAGTTGCGACAACACCTGCCAGAGTCGCACTGAAGAGCACTAATCCCATTGGGCCTTCGCGACCACGGCCTGAATTTGACAGTCTCGCCTGCTGACAATGCGTAATATCGGTCAGCTGTGAAAAGGCGTCTCGGCCGGTCCCCGCCTCCTTCCCGCCTCCTGTTTACCCACAGCGGGGCAGGCTAACTCGAAGAACCCACCTCGGTTGTCGAGGTCGTATCCGACCACAACAAAGTAGTCGGCGAGCCTGGCCATCTTGGGAGCTCAAGGCGACGGGTCGTTCTCGTTAAATTCTCTTCTCTTCTCGCCGTCAGTAGTCCATTGACGTGCTACGAGCGACGGTAGCATCTTTACGGTTACACTCCGCCGCCATACTGTCAGTCTGCCGATCCCTGACAGCCGAGAGCCACTGAGTCTGCGCAGTGAGGCGCTGCAGGGAGGGGCCGCCCCGCAACAACGTCCGGTGCGCGGAACAGAGCAGGGCCGTGACGTTTCAATGGCCGAACAGAGATAAAAGGTGATGTCTGGTTTTAAAATCCCTAAACGCGTACATTCACTTCAGTTTATTGTTGTAGTGCCAAGACACAACAGAAGTCTGCGCAATTCATATCACTAAAATTACAAACATCTTGTCTAAAAACGATGCAGAAGAACTGCTCCGTGCATTTATCACCTATTGCAAGTGTTTTATTATCTGGGTGTCCACAAACTTCTTTAAAAAGTCTTCAGTCTTAATGAGTCACAAGGACTCATTTACAAGAGAGACCTGTTTTAAACAAAAACCACTGATGAGGTACACACAATAAACATTCATATAAAAGTGTATACAATGAAAAGTAAATAGAAGACTGGACTATTGTAATGGTTTATTATCTGGGTGTCCCCAAACTTCTTTAAAACGTCTTCAGTTGATCCAAAATGCTGCTGCCAGACTCTTAACTGGAGTTAGTGGGAGAGATCATATATCCAGTTTTAGTTTCTCTCCACTGGCTCCCTGTCAAATCCAGAATAGAATTCAAAATCCTACTTCTAACCTACAAAGCTCTCAACAACCTAGCTCCATCTTATATTACAGATCTTATTGTTCCATTTACTAACAGAGCGCTTTGCTCTCAGACAGCAGGTTTACTTGTGGTTCCCAGAGCAGAATGGGAGGCAGATCTCTTGTGGAACCAACTTCCAGTTTCTGTCCATGAGGCTGACACATTGTCCAGTTTTAAGACTGGACTTAAGACTTTCCTTTTTGATAAATCCTATAGTTAGGGTCAGCTTGGGTTCCCTGACCTATCTCTTAGTTATGCTGCTATAGGCTTAGACTGCTGGAGGACAAACCTTCATTTCATCAAATTAATAGTTACAAATGAATAATCTGTATTTGTAATTGTTTCTATTTTAGCATGCTTTTTAAATTATTATTGTTGTTCCTTCTAGTGAGGACCTGCCCGCCTCCATGCTGGACCTGCCATTTGGTTTCTGTCCTTCCTGTCCTCTCAAACCCAGCCAGTCAAAGCAGATGGCTGCTTGTCCTGAGCCTGGGAGAGAGTTTTTTCTTCCTACTGTTTCCTTTGTGCTGATGGGAGACTGCGACAAAATGAAGACAACATGTCTGCTGGTTTCCTTAGACAGATAACTTTTATTAATTGGCTTTTTTTTTTGTACGTGAATGTTTCTGTTCCTTGCCCTGAGATGACTTCTGTTGTGACTTGGTGCTCTGGAGACACATGTGGCTCTTTGGTCACGCCGCAGCAGCTCTTTCAAGCTTTGAAGCTAACATAAACCTGAATTTTATAAGATGTTATACAAACAACAAAAAATTACTAGTTTTAGCAGTTTTCCTGTCATCTCCTTTGCAAATATGTGGATACTTGTACTAATGCACATACAGTATATCATACTCACTTTGACTTAATGCTTTATTTCTTCAAAGTAGGATACTCAATTACTCCACAATGAAAAAAAAATCCCATAAGCCTGCACAGTTCATTATTTAAGTTTTTTTTTTTAATTGGCTATATATATATATATATATAT
>NC_056519.1:25988024-25996898 GCF_014905685.2 Nematolebias whitei
GATGTGCACGCATGAACACATCAACATTGAAACAGATCAGCAGCAACATGAAACAGATCAGCAGCAACATGATATGGTTTTTCACAGTGATTATTCTAGTTAGAGATTCATGAGTCTAACAGCCTCAGGGTAGAAGCTGTTCCTCAGTCTAGTGGTTCTACACTTAATGCTCCTCAACCTCCTTCCTGAGGGGAGTGGGGCAAAAAGTGTGTGTGCTGGGTGAGTGAGGCCCTTCATGATGCAGGTAGCCCTCTTCCTGCATCTAGAGGTGTAGATGTCTGTGATGGTGAGGAGGCTGACTCCGACAGTCTTCTGTGCAGCCTTCACCACTCTCTTGCAAAGCTTTTCTTTTTGCAGCTGTGCAGCTTCCATGCCACACGTTGATGCTGGAGCACAGGATGCTCTCCACTGCACACCTGTAGAAGGAGGTGAGGACTGAGCTTCCCAGACCAGCTCGCCTCAGCCGTCTGAGGAAGTAGAGTCTCTGATGAGCTTTCTTGATCAGGCTGGTGGTGTTGTTGCTCCAGCTGAGGTTGTTGTTCAGGTGTACACCCAAGTACTTGTAGCTGGAGACCACTTCCACCACAGATCCTCTTATGTTCAGGGGGGTGTAGATGTTTTTGTTCCTTCTGAAGTCCACAATCATCTCCTTTGTCTTCTTCACATTGATGTGAAGGTTATTCTCTTTGCACCAGCTCGCCAGGTGTTCCATCTCTTGCCTGTAGCTGGACTCATCATTGTTTGTGATGCATCCCACCATGGCTGTATCATCTGCAAACTTTACAATGTGACAGCCTGGATGGATAGCTGCACAATCATACGTGAGCAGAGTAAACTGGAGGGGGCTCAACACACATCCCTGAGGAGAGCCAGTGCTGAGGGTTATGGTGGAGGAGGAGAAGTTGTGGATCCTCACTAACAGTGGTCTGTTTGTTAAGAAGTCTAGTACCCAGTTGCAAATGGAGGGTAATTGTTAGGTTTGAGAATAGGTATGTACTGGTAATTGTTAGGTTTAGGAATAGGTGTGTACTGGTAATTTTTAGGTTTAGGGTTAGGTATGCACTGGTAATAGCTAGGCTTAGGGTACAGGTTAGGGTTAGACTATATAAATTAATGAAAAATGAATGGAAGTCAATGCAAAGTCCCTGTAAAGATGGAAAGACAAACTTGTGTGTGTGTACGTGTGTGGTGGTGTGTGTGTGGTGTTGTGTGTGTGTGTGTGTGTGTGGGGTGGGGGGTGGGGGGTGGTGGTGCATGATTTATACTGGTAGCAAAATATCTCATACACTACTGAACAGAATTTACTGAAACGTTTAGAAAGAAATCATTGGACATACATCTACAACTATCTATTCAACTTGATTATGGCCACCACAGCCAACAAACAGAACATGGTTATGTCAGCTAATTATACAAATGTTTTTCTTTCATCTGCTCCCTTATGCATGGGTCACCACAGCGTGCAAACTAGCATGAAAGATTTGTCATGTGTTTACACCACATGCCCTTGCTTACACAACCTGGGCTTGAACCTGCAACCTCAGGATGACATGATGGTGGCACTTACCATTGAGCTACCGTAGCACCTCAGTGCCATTTCACAAATATTGCACTAAAATTTGGTGTGTTTGTAGCTGAGCATCGTCCCCAATGCATACTCATGCACTACACCTTGCACAATGTTTTTACCTTTACATTTTGGCATTAACTGTTATAGTCAACACTGTCAATCTGTTAGCAAAATATCTCATGAACTATTTGGGCAAGTTTTAGTGAAGCCCTGGGAAAGTATTTAAAACTTATAAACTTAAAGATACTTAGCTAAAGCTGAATGTGGTAGTAGCTGAGGCATACGCGTTACCAGATCATTTCCCATTATTGCATGATTATATTGCAATATGCAATCATATCGTATGATTATATGCACGTAATGGCATTTACAAGCTGAGTTTATCAAACTTTAGGACGACCAGCCCGCGTTACACATAGATGTGTGAAAATAGAGGGAGATGAATTTCATTAAGGGTTAGACAAACAAAGCTCTTAGAGGAAAATGTCACATCTAAATCATGGACTGTTTGCAACTGGAGAAGCATTTGAGGTCAAAGGTCAAAGTGCAGGAAGTGCTGGATATCTCCCAAGGTTGTTACCGTACTGGCAGCCAAGGACAGGCCACACGGATGTGAGCCATCCCTCACATTCCATTGACGTTATCTGCACACTCAGAGCTGACACACCGGCACTGTGCCAAAACTTCCTCCAGCCTGATATCACAAAATTCAGCTTCAAACGTAAACTTTAATATTTTCTTCTGATAATATTCTGTAGGTTTTTTCTTCATTGGGAGCCTTTTCTTGCTACTAAGAATTAGAAAAAAAAAAAATCAAAGAAAATTGAGCTAAAGCAAGACATTCTTTGGCTGAAGACACTTGGATGATGCCAGCAGTAGCGGTTAGATTATTGCTTGCTGTCAATGATGGAACATGAAAAAAAAAGCAATTAAACTTTTATGAAAAGCCAAGATGAATTTTATATAAAAGGCCCCACCTTCCTTGAAGAAATGCATATTGTCTGCTGCCTTTTATGGCAGGGTTTGGAGTAAAATCATTTTATAATGAACGAATGGAGTTGTCATTTTGGACAGTCTTATCTAAGGTCTGATGGGTTAGTGTTCTGTGTAAGTGTTGTGAATGACTCTCAGCTACTACCACATTAAAGTTTTAGCACAATATGAAGACTAGACCCAATGAGAACCTGTCTGAAGGATAACAGACTCAAGTTCAGATATAGTTTACACTGATTTATTTACAGTGACAAATATTAATGATGCCATTTACAAGGAAACCTGGAACATAATGGTACTTCCTCCAGTAACTTAATGGTCAACAATGGTGTACCACAAGGTTCAGTCTTAGGACCCATCCTCTTTACAATTTACATAGGTAATATGGGTCACAGCATCCCTGATGCATCCTTACATTTCTATGCTGATGACACAGTTGTTTTTTGTCTAACTAAAACAGGTGCTAAGGTTTTCCAGCTTTTGCAATCCATTTTTGACATCATCCAGTCAGATTTGTTCCATCTCAAACTTGGCCTAAATGCTGACAAAACCAAAAAAGATGTTGTTTTCAAACATGAAGTCAGTCCCAGCAAGTCTTCCTTCAATTTTATCCTCAAATGGAGGCTGCACAGCTGCAGAAAGAAAAGCTTTGCAGAGAGTGGTGAAGGCTGCACAGAAGTCTGTTGGGATCAGCCTCCCCACCATCACAGACATCTACACCTCCAGATGCAGGAAGAGGGCCACCTGCATCATAAAGGACCCCACTCACCCAGCAAACACACTTTTTGTCCCACTCCCCTCAGGAAGGAGGTTGAGGAGCATTAAATGTAGAACCACTAGACTGAGGAACAGCTTCTACCCTGAGGCTGTTAGACTCATGAATCTCTAACCAGAATAATCACTGTGAAAAACCATATCATGTTGCTGCTGATCTGTTTCATGTTGCTGCTGATCTGTTTCAATGTTGATGTGTTCATGCGTGCACATCTGCTCACAGACTCATGTTCATGTTTGTGCTGATGTTCAATGTTTTATGTTATGAGTGCTTAGTGTATATTTAGTTGATGATTTTCTTAGTTCATATCTTAGATCTTATTACTGTTTTTCTTATACATTTTATTGTTGGATGTAACTTGGACCTTGTGTACATAATTTCGCTCCACCACATGTACCACATGAGGTGCGAATGACAGTAAAGAATCTCTGACTCTGACTCTGACAATTGGTGCTCCTATTGAGTTTGTCAATTCCTACAAATATTTGGGTATCTTGGTCCACTGACTGTGGTGACATTATTTGCATGAACGCTCCTACAAGCACCCTGCAGATGTTGGATACCATACCATACTGTCTATCACGGTGTGCTAAGATTCATAACAGGCTGTAACTGCCATACCCACCACTGCACCCTGTATTCACTGGTTAACTGGTCATCATTAACTTCCCGCAGACTCTCTCACTGGTACATTTTCATCTTTAAATCACTTCTTGGTCTGCTGCCTTCATACATCTCCTCCTACATGTCTCTGTGTGAGTGCAGCTACGGTGTGCACTCTCAGGACATTATTACCTGCAGTGTTCCCTCAATGAGGACTGAACTAGGCAAACGGGCCTTCTCCTACTCCGTTCCTGTTTCCTGGAATGTCTTGCAAAAAGATCTGAAGTTCTCGACCTTGACCTCTCTAAGTGGCTTCAAAAATCTGCTAAGTTGCACACCATGCCCTGTCAAGGACACAGTGTGAGAGATCTTTATTTTATACCTCTCTCTTTAAGTTTTCTTCCCTTTTTTCTTATATGTCTAAACAGTTCTCATTTTCAAATAAGTCTTTGAGGCTCAATGTGACTTATCTGTATACATAAAAGTTGAATGAAAAAAGTTCCTGGCAAAAACAATGCAGACATGTTCCTGTTTTAGTATCCTACATCATCTTACAACCTATCTGTTTTTGTTTTGTTTTGTTTTATAATACCATTTTCTTTCACTTATTCTTCTCAATTTGTATGCTTCCTTTCATGATTGTCCATTCTTTGTTAAAATCAAGTCTCTCTTGTAAATGAGTCCCCGAGGCTCAATGGAATTTACCTGTACAAATAAAGGTTGATTGAACACATGAGGAGGGAGGAAGATGAGGTGAATCCAGGGAAATAGTGTGGTTAGTGAAGCTCTGGTTGGAGAATACTGGAAGACGAGACCTCGATATGTTGAGATGAGGGTAATGGGTTCCAGGCAGAGGTTAGTCATTGGGCTGGTGATGGAAAGGCGGCGGAGCAGCTGAAGGTAAGTATGGCTCAATTGAAGGCACAAGGAGGTAGATGAGGGATCCAGGGTAGAAGACTCAGGAGTCAGGCGCTAGGAGCACGAGGAGAAAACAAATATAAATATTTCTTTACAAATACCAAGAGTTATGCAATGCTCCAGCAAGTAAGGGAGCTCTCCTGCAATAATTATACCCCTGGAGTTTGTTGGGGAGATCATCCACAGCTGCTGCTCATTGGCGCTGTCCAGGAACCAGGAACCTGAGGGAAAAGCTGAATCCCTACAAGTTGAGCTCAATATGACCAGACTTAACTTTCCTGGATTTTTACCTGGATCATTGAGCATGAACTTTGATGTTTTGAACCAGTTTGGCCATGGCTGCCTCAAACGAGTCAGCGGGGGAGAGGGTGGACTCCAGAAACCATTAGAACACCATCAAACTGGTTGACCCACTATGTGATGGTGTTATTTATAAGACTGAGTTTGTTGTCTCCTCAGACTGATGAAGTCTTTTGAATGAAAGACGAAATGTTTCAACAAAAAGAAACTGTCCAGAGGACCTGACTGAACTTTGTTGGATTTACAAAGTTTGTTTTCTCAGTCATCCAGGTATATAACAACAAAAAAGGTTGAATCATGTCATCTGGACTTCGTTTTTTTGTTAAAAAGACTTCAGGGGTATCTGAGGCAGGCTTGAAACACAAGCCTGCCTCAGACAGTGGCTTCTGGGTAATACCAGATGGCTAGGCCTCAGACTGACGAAGCCTCTTGGATGAGGGGCGAAACGTTTCTTTTTAACAAAAAAACCGAAGTCCAGATGACATGATTCAACCTTTTTTGTTGTTATATACCTGGATGACTGAGAAAACAAACTTTGTGTTTTTGAAACCATTAGTGAAAAGGCCAGACTTCAGGGGTATCTGAGGCAGGCTTGAAACACAAGAGTCAGGGTGGCTTCTGGGTAATACCAGATGGCAAGGCCTCAGACTGACGAAGCCTCTTGGATGAGGGGCGAAACGTTTCTTTTTAACAAAAAAACGAAGTCCAGATGACATGATTCAACCTTTTTTGTTGGATTTAGTTCAATATCTGTAAAACTAACTGAATTACAGCCATTTGTGTGTTTTGTACAGCCAGTGGTGGTCATCTTGAACTGAACTGACTCCACTAGTTAATCAGTTTAATGTCCACCTCATGGCTTTTTTCTGAGGGTCTCGTTAAGTTCCAGTGGTTCATTTTGCTAACAGACACACACACACACACACACACACACACACACACACACACACACACACACACACACACAGGTAGAAACATTATTGCTGCTTTGCAAAGTTTGATGACTTTAAGAGGAGAATTTAACCGGGGTTTCTGGTCTCATCCACAGCTGTACTCCCATTTTAAATTACATCAATAGTTGACGTCACAGAGGCACGGTTCTTGCTGAGCAACCTGGCAGTGAGAAGTGTAGCTAAGGCAACTTGTTGCTGCCTGTAGCTGCATGTCTGATTGAAATACAAGATACTCACCTGTGAGCGTGTGAACAGGTCACATCGCAAAAATGAAAACCATATCCAAAAACACTTGGCGCAGTTGTTAAGGTGTTGCAGGCAAAACAAACAGATATTAGTCCTTTTTCCATCACTTCTTTGCATTAGAGTTTAAGTATAACTTTTAATCACTCGCTATCAAAAGGTGAATGCAGATGTTAATGTTTGTACTCGTGTGCATGTGTGTCTATAAACAAAATATCTCACTAGTTGAATTTTAATAAAACGTTCATGAAATACTCAGTGGATGTACATCTACAACTGATGAACTTTTAGATGCCACAGCCAGTTGATCTTATTGAACAGAAAAATTACTTAATTAGTCCATTTTACAGCTATTGATCTAATATTTGTTGTAATACTTGAGGCTGATTCCAAACATACATCGAGAGCGCTAACAGATTGTATGAGATCTTTGTTTAAAATTTTGCTATTAGCTATCTGCATTTTTTCTGTTAGCAAAACATTTCATAAACCACTGGACGGATTTTAATTAAACTTTGAGGAAATAATCATTGTTGGTAGTACAATTGCTTAACTTTTGGAGCCAACCTAAGTAAAGAAGGCTGCTACAGCCAACTGACCTTGGAAAGCACAAAAAGGCATTACCGGTCATCTGTCTCTCCTTCCTGTCCTCTCAACCAGCCGGTCAAAGCAGATGGTTGCTCATCCTGAGCCTGGTTCTGCTGGAGGTTTCTTTCTGTTTAAAGGGAGTTTTTCTTTTCCACTGTCGTCTTTGTGCTTGCTCAGGATGGGAGACTGCGACGAAGTGTGCAGTGGAAAGGGAAAAAAAAAAAACTTAACAGGAAGACTCCTCCAGCAGAACCAGACTCAGGACCATCGGCCATCTGCTTTGACCAGATGGGTTTGAGAGGACAGGAAAGAGAGGCAAACGAACATAGGCTGGCAGGTCTAGATGAACTTTCTATAGGAGGAAAGACAAAAACACATATTAAGATAAAAATAATTACAAATATAAACAGGTAAAGTAAGTAAAGACTGTGCAGAGTGAAGAAATGTGGTTAATTTGTCCTCCAGCAATCTAAGCCTATAGCAGCATAATGAATGGATAGCTCAGGAAACCCAAGAAAACCCTAACTATAGGATTTATCAGAAAGGAAAGTCTTAAGCTTAATTTTAAAATTAGATAATGTGTCAGCCTCACCGACAGAAACTGGAAGTTGGTTCCACTAAAGAGGAGCCTGATAACTGAAAGATCTTCCTCCCTTTCTGTGTTTGGAAACTCTAGGAACCACAAGTAAACCTGCATTCTGGGAATGAAGTGCTACGTTAGGAAAATATGGAACAATAAAACCTGTAATATAAGATGGAGCCAGGTTCACATTTATTGGTATTGCTCTACACTTTACTGTGGTAGAGCGTGAGAGGCATTCACAACAAATTTTGAATGTGACTAACATTTTTGCATGAAACTGAGATTAATGTTGTTTTTAGGGTTTGACCTAAAAGTGTTTTTAATGTAATTTCTTAACTTAAACTGATCTTAGTCTCAGTTCCTTCCAGGAATGCTAGGTCTTTGACTAAAGAAAGTGAGTTTGGACTACATTCACTCAGTAATTTAGCTTTACAGTCCTTCCTCCTTTTTGAATATTTTTTCGAGGAATTAAAAAGGAACAAATGTGTGACAATCTTCAAATTATTGATGCTTCACAGTCAAAGTCAAAACACATGCAGTCCAATTAGATCATGTAAAGCCACTCTTAGCAGGATGCAGCAACCATGTGACTTCCTGTAGACTAACCACGAAACAGGAAGTGGTTTAAAGGTCTCTTGCACATCATTGCTCTTCACAGGACTATTTTGGAGACATCTTCTTCCAAGCACAGGTGAAGCATGTCTTACAAAATGCTTCACTGAGTACACGTCGCAGCAATATGTGTACACCCCCAATTCTGAAAAAATGTTAGTGTTGTGTAAAAAGTAAAAAAGACATGAAGATTCACATTTCTTATAAACCCATGTTTTATTCACAATGGAACATAGTAAACATATCTGTCACAGTTTCAGAGGAGATGGACTCAAGAATGCAGACTGACTCAAAGAGCACAAATAAAACAATTTTATTTTATTTGAAACAAAAGCAAAAGGTCGATGTGGCAGCTAAATCTTACAGGAACTGAGTATAAAGCACAACGAGGCTCAAGGAAGCCTAGATATGGCTGAATGCTCACCTGAAGATGGAATGAAGACTGAAAGACTAAAGGGACCAGTGAGGAGATGGCTGCAGTTTTCTGACTCTCCCTCGACAAAGACGGTCACTCTTCTTCCCTCTCCTGCCTTCCTCCTGCATTTGTTCATTGTCCTGTGTATCAGAGCCTCTCTTTTCACATCTTCTGAATCGTAAATTATTGATCTGGTCAGCTGGTCTCTCAACGCAATTGATAAGAATTTCTTGACGAGGAGACAAGGTGCAGGAGAACCCTCATGCCCTGAAGGTGTAAGAGTAGTTCTTGCTGCAGCCCCAAGATGGCCGCCAATCACCA
>NC_056519.1:25996908-25998626 GCF_014905685.2 Nematolebias whitei
CGTTTCCGGGTCTCGTACTATCTGGGTATCCTGAGCTTATGACAGAAGGGACACAAGCAGCTGGATATGTCATGGACTCCTGGGGTGAATGGAAGATGATGTGCCTGACTGTAGTGTCCGTTGAGGACATAGAAGACGCGTGCATAATTGGATTTATGATAACAGGGTTTCTGCTTTTTGGAATCTGGGATACCTGGGATATCAACTAATTAGGAAGATGTTGGCAGCAGTTTTGGCAATAATGAGGCTGCCAGCCTATGTGAAGGATTGAACCGTGCTTCGAACGCTCACTCATATGCTTTGCGAACTGAACCGTGAGCTAGACGCAATTTATGAGAATCGTAGGCCACTTGTGGCTCCAAGAACTTGCCAGCATGAAGGAACTGACCTCGGAGAAGGCTACAAGCACAGACCGGTGGAATGTCCACAAATGTGGCTGTTTGGATTCATCATTGTGTTTGCCAGCAGAACTGAAGGCAGACATGAAATCAGTAGAGTCTGCCTGCCCAAAACAATTGTTCTTTATCTGAATCTGGCGTCCCTGCTCAGCCTTGGACAGGCCAACTTATCTCAAATTGCTCCTGCACCCCCCTGTGTCCAGGACACAGTGTGAGGGATCTTTTTTCATACCTTCTTTCCTCATGATTTCTTCCCCTTTTCTTATCCAATCAATAAGGGCAGCGCTTTATAGAAGCTGCAGCCCCGGTACACTTCCGTCTACCCATCGAACGGCTGTAAGGAACATAAGTTTGCTGTGCACAGCTAACTGCAATCACAATAAAGTTGATTCTGAACAGGTGTAGGTGGGCGTGGCAGGACAGAAGAGCTGGAACTGGCTACAGAAATCTACGAGAAGAATGAACAAGTGGTACAGGGAAAACACAGCGGAACAGAACCAGTCACAAGAATGACTAAATAAAATGAACCAACGTGATAAACCATAAGTAGTGTCACAGTTTGTGGTATAATTCAGATGAGGACTCGAAGAGTTAAAAAAAAACCTTTTTCTTTCATTATAAAACAAAAGTCTTACAAGGCAGCACAGTCATACAAAAACAAAGAATATCACAAGGAGACACAAGACCAGATTATGGCATGGAGACAACAATCAATGCACCGCTGAGGTGGACATGTGAGCAATGATTATAAAGGCTGGGACTAATGAGAGAAGTGGATGCAGCTGTGACGAGAGAGCAGGAGAAGGTAGGTGTGGCAGGCTGCTCCAAAATATACTGGGGAGAAACTAAATGGAGACACAGAGGAACACTGGGAACTGAAAAATAACGAGAAAACAAGTAAATAAACACAAGAATCACAAAACATAAATAATTCTAATGAAAAAACACAAAAAATCATAAACAAATGACCAAAAACCCAGTTCCTGACAAGGAATCCAACAATAAACAAAGAATCTACCAAAAGAAAATCAAAGACAGATCTTCACAACATAAAAGTTTCAAATAATTTGTACCGTTTTAAATTAAAAACAAAGTAATTGATGGTAGCAACAAATCTGAAAAAAATAAATAATAATAATAATAATTGGGACAGAGGCAAGAAAGGGTTGTAAAAGTATCAAAGCTCGTGCTCAATAATCCAGGTTCAGTAAAAAATCCAACAAAGTTCAGTCAGGTCATCTGGACGGTTTCCTTTTGTTATGAGACGTTTTGTATTTCATCTAAAGGCAAGCAGCAGACTCACATAATTTCATCTAAAGG
>NC_056519.1:26013626-26025770 GCF_014905685.2 Nematolebias whitei
AAAGCTATAATGATGAGAATAGTAGCCAAAAGCTTAAACCAACCAAACAGTTGTAAAAGCTAAAACTAGCTAAATTGTATCTAAAAGCTAAATCCAACTGAACAGTATGCTATAATGTATGCAGATGGGCACGAATGAACACAGCAACATGAAATAGATCAGCAGCAACATGATGTAACAAAGCTGAATAAAAAGCTGAAAGTATTTTAACGCTAGCTAAAAGCTGAAAAATGATGCAACTATGCTAACGTAAGATTTTTAATTGCATACTGTTTTTCGTGAGTTTTAAGAAATTTGAATTTATTTACATAAGAAAATAATGTGAAGTTAATAAATTCACAACGTAATAAAAATTACAAAAACCAAAGCAGTAACTTCTTGGATGAGATGAAAATTTTGAAACAGCTGAAAGTATGCTAAATTAATTTAAGTAAAAAAACAAAACAAAATAAGCTATAAACTTAAATAAACTTAAATTATTATTTTCTAGACTGGACCTCATTGTTTTAAATTCGCTCTGAAGTGTCTCCTGTAGGTGCAACACAGTGTTCACTAGAGGGCAGCAATTATTAGACTACCACAGCATAACTCCTGATGAGATCAAGCATTAGTGAGAACAAACTACTGATTTTATTTTCAAACCTCTACAATTCAATCCACCTTAACACCAATAACACTGGCGTATGTTAAGATGTTGTTTCATCTTGATGTATATCTAGCTTTACCTTGTTTTGTGCAAGGAAGAGGTAGACGGTGAGGTACTTTATTTAAAATTTAACCCAATTAAAAAGATAGAAACTCTTGCTAAGATGTTGCTATGAAGGATGGACAGTGTTCTTTTAAACAGCAGACTCAGTGAAACATTGTTTGCTACTCACAAACTACACAAACAATGCCTTAAAAAGACCTTTCTGAAACTGAAGAGAAGACAACGAGCTAAATGCACGGCAATCCAGGGTGAAAACCTGGTAAATGTTGCAAAAGACTTGAGACTGGCATGGTGGGTCACCTACCAGCAGGTCAACCACACAAAGCACACAGTGGCCAAGTCAACCCTAAATCCAAGAAATAATCCGTGACAACACTTGAAAATTGCTGTTCACAGATGCTATCCATCCCATCTGACTGGACTTTTGCAAAGAATGGGCAATATTTCAATGTGTATGGATGAAAGCTGGTAAGGTCAAACACCAAAAGACTTGCAGCTGGAATATCAGCAAGTACACAGTACTGACTTGGGTCTTCAATGGACACCACACCACAACAGTAAAATACTTTGAACTTTGTGGTTGTAATGTGACAAACTGTGTAAAAATTCCAGGGTTGTGACTTTTTTCAAGGCAATATAATCGATCAGTGGTGAATGGACTGTACTTATAGCGCCTTTCTATCTTATCAAGATACTCAAAGCTCTTTACAACAATCTGTGCCTCATTTACCCGTTCATACAGCACTCTACTAGATCTATACAAGATTAATCAGTGCTTTATATCACATTCATACACCGATGGGACACATCAGAGGCAATGAGGGGTTCGGTGTCTTGCCCAGGGACACTTCAGCATGTGACTGCTGGTGGAATTGAACCCCCAACTCTCCCATTGGAGGACAACTGCTCTAACCACTCAGCCAGAGCTGACCAATGAGACATTTTGAAGAAGAAACAGATTTTCTGACCTAACAATCTTTCCCCTGAGATAGCATGCTGTCTTTGAGCTGTAGCGTATTAGTAATGTGCTTCACTCAGTCCAGTATTTTCCTGTATCACTCCAAATAGGGCATTGCACGGTTCATCCATCCTCTGAAACAGAATGTGTACCAGTGTCAGCTATTCAGAACCACACATTATGAAACTCATCAACAGAGAAAATGACAAGATCAAGCACAGATCTTCTGGCTCTTTGATCGTTGGACCGTATCTTTAGCTTTTCAGACATGCTGCAGAGCCACAAATGGAAGATCCTGTGTCGTGCTTGCCAGCAACACAGTGCATTGACTCATGTTTGCTAATTGCTGCTTGAAATGAAACAAAAGTAAAGGCAGGGCCCAACTGACAGATCAAGCCAGAGGGAAGCCTGCGTTCAGAGTTCAGAGGGCTCTGATTCTCTGGCTGCTGACGCATCCCATGGCGCTCTTACATAACAAAGTCCCAACGCTGAAGAAGAGACCTGTTTTCTTCAATCAACTGATAAATGAGTTACTTTCAGCGATATGGGTTGGGAAACTTTTGTGTCATCACAAATCAATAGCGAGACCATGGATGAAGGTTAGTGAAAGGAGATATGCGCAATATTCAGAATGAGCAAATCAGTCTTTTGGAAAACAGACAGAAGTCAACATCTTTACTGCCTTGTAGGAGAGGACATGATGTAACGTAACCAAGACTGTACCAAACTAAGGGCTAGAAGAATATTTTTAGTCCTGACAAGAGTACCACAGGTGGGTCACTCTGTGGTACTGTACGTCTCTGCTTTGCAGCTAAACAGCATGATCAGAGCTAAAACAGTTCCAGTCGGAGGGAGAAGTGGGAAAACCTAACTAACCAACATGTCTAAAGTTGTGTTCCTGCAATTATACATCATAGACAGTGCTATCCATCATCTTTACCCACTTCTTCCTTTTTGGGTCGTGGGGGTCACTGGTGTCCATGTCCAGCCATCACTGTACGAGAGGTGGGGGACACCCTGGACAGGTCTGCAGTCCATCAGAGGGGCATAGAGACAAACGGGACAAGCAACTATTCACTCTCTCACCTACAGTAGATACAATTTAGAGTTATATCAGTCTAACATGCATGTTTTTGGTCTGTGGGAGGAAACTGGAGTACCCGGAGAAAACCCACTCAGCACGGAGAGAACATGCAAACTCTGCACTGATAGACCCCCTGCCGGGTATCGGTCTGGCAACCTTCTTGCTGAGAAGCAATAGCTCTACCAACTTAGCCACCTCTGAAGTAAATCAACTGAGGGATCTCCTTTTAATCAATATAGAAACTAGAAGGCACAGTTTTCTCAAATGATTTGGGTGGTCAGTTTATCTATATATATATGGTGGCAGCCATCTTGGATTTGAACATGGCAGCCCAATTTTCCACCAAATGTTCCTTTATATTGCTTTAAAGTAGTTTTATCAAATGACTGGTGTGGCCAAAGATTAATGTATGGTGGACAAGGCCACCATGGGCCACCTCCTGGCTTCTCCATTGCACCTGGTTGTGGATCAAATTGTTCCCTCCACTCACCAGGATTCATCACTCTGTGCCGCCTTGGACAAGCAAAATAAAAACACCTTACCTCTCTTCTTCTCCACAGTATAACTCCTAGCCACTTGAATATCTTACACCAAAATCATTACCTGTGTTCCCTGTTCATTTCCAGTCCAGAAAAACTGAAAAACATTCACTTTAGTGACGGGGCACAGCTGCGTACCACTTGTTTATGATCAAGATGGTGCTCAGGTATTTATTAGAGGAAAACAGCCAGGTGTGTTTATTAGAACTTTGTTGACAAATTTCATTCATTCATCATCTTTACATGCTTCTCCGTTTTGGGTCATGGGGAGCTGGTTCATATCTCCCAGAGATACCGTGCAAGACGTGGGATACACCCTGGACAGGTTGCATGTCCATCACAGGGACATAAAAGACACCCAACCATTTACACTCTCACACATACCTAGGGACAATTCCAGTGAAATTAAGATGTTTTTGGCTGAGGGAGAAAACCACAGTACCCAGAAACCACCCGCGTGTGAACCGGAGAACATACAGACGTCCCCCCAGAAGATCCTGCAGCCTTCTTGCTGAGAGGCAAGATAGGCAACGATAGAACAAAAAAGTGAACACACTACAAGTCAGCTGAGTCATTTATCAGATGAGCCAAATGCTTGTTTAGACTCGTCACCTATCTGAGCCTGCTTGCCTTCATAAATTATTTGGTGAGAAAGCATGCATGCAACTTTTTCTGTTTTATAGTAGCTGCTAAATCATACTAGTCCAGGTCCTAGCAGGAAGTGGAGCACAAAACATGACAAAGATCATAGATGACAGCATGACAAAGAAACATAGGAGAATTAATGAGTGATCCGTTGTGAAAACAAACTAGTTCTCAGTCATGCTGTATCTCTTCCTATCTATCTCACACACTTGGCTGGGGGTGATGATAAGGAAAAGGAGGAGGGTTTGCCTACTTCAGAATTTCTTGAAAAAATGAGTAATTCTTCCCGAGTATACAGACGGTAGTTTATGATTAAAGCCTTCCAGTGGGTAAATACTCAACAATTCACGCAAACCATCTTTTCTATAGGAGTGTTTACGATGCATTCCTTATGATGGATAGTAGTGTTAAACAAAAGTGTTTTTACACAGACATTTATGAATGTTTAGGTTGTAAAGTATCTGCCATGTTGTTTCTTGGAATAGCCTTAAAATGTAAAAGTATGTTTGTGGCATTTTGCGGCTGATCTCTTTGAACTTACTTGGTGTTTCCTTGTAATCTCAGGCCTCTAAAGTTATTCACATGACCTTGGACATTAATCTTGTCCACTGCCAACAATAACGGGGCAAATAACAGGTGCTTTTGCCTGTATTTGTGTGTAAATGTCTGACCGTTGACAAAATATCTCATGAACCACAGGACAGATTTTAATCAAACTTTCAGAAAGGAGATGTACAACTATACTTGATGAAGTTTTGGAGTCAACCCATTTAAAGATGGACAACATAGACAACTGACCTTAAAACAGAAAAATGACTAAATTCCAGTCAGTTTTATAGATAATTACCTAATAATTAATGTGGTAGTAGCTGAGACTGATCCCTAACATATTACCATTGATTAATTGTAATCAACTCTCTCTGAGAGAAAATATCTGATGAACTGGATAGATTTTAATATTTTTGAAACATTAAAAAGTAATTATTGGACAGCGGATTATATTTTGGAGTCTAAGTCAACATGGCGGCCACAGCCAATTTCACTTAAAAGACAGAAATGACTACTGGTATCAGTCAGTGTCATTAATATTGTGTGAAACTTGGTGTGGCAGTAGCTGAAAGTCATTCACTGCACATACTCCAACATGCAAACTCGTTTTTGTAACTTTCAACTGACTGTTGAAGCCAACCTTTTTCATCTGTTAGCAAAATATCTCAGGAACCACTGGAATATTTTAACGAAACTTTTGGGAAATTGTCATTGGATGAACATTTACAACTGAAATAACCTTCAGAGCCAACCCAACGCAAGATGGCTGCCACACCCAGCTAAACCTAGAAAGCACATAAATGGCTATCCAGTTACAGGTTTGAGTGTACACCTGAATGACAACCTCAGCTGGAGCAACAACACCACCAGCCTGATCAAGAAAGCTCCTCAGAGACTCTACTTCCTCAGACGGCTGAGACAAGCTGGTCTGGAAGCTCAGTCCTCACCTCCTTCTACAGGTGTGCAGTGGAGAGCATCCTGTGCTCCAGCATCAACGTGTGGCATGGAGGCTGCACAGCTGCAGAAAGAAAAGCTTTGCAGAGAGTGGTGAAGGCTGCACAGAAGATGTTGGAGTCAGTCTCCCCACCATTACAGACATTTACACCTCCAGATGCAGGAAGAGGGCCACCTGCATCATGAAGGACCCCACTCACCCAGCACACACACTTTTTGCCCTGCTCCCCTCAGGCAGGAGGTTGAGGAGCATTAAGTGTAGAACCACTAGACTGAGGAACAGCTTCTACCCTGAGGCTGTTAGACTCATGAATCCCTAACCAGAATAATCACTCTAATGTCGCTTTATCTGTTGATTATTCATGATTTCTTATCTTAAGATGCTGTATTCATACCATCTGCTCACAACAGACTCATGTTCAGGCTGCTTTTTAATACACCTTATTATATTACATTATTACTGTTTAGTGTATAGCTTAGATCCAGTGGTGTAGTCTACATTTTTGTAGTGGGTATACTGTGCTTGGAAACCAAAGTACACCAGTTAGTACGATGTAATCATCAATTTATTTTGATTTTTAAGCATATTGAACATTTCAAAATGTATCTGATGCTTTTATTGCAATAAATGAACAACAGACTTTGTACAACAGTTGGCAACATGTTATACAATTTATAAAACAGTATCAAAGTAAAACATGTTCAAGTATTAATTAGTAAGTACAGAAATATTAATTATACAAAAACAGGTTAAATCAACTCAATGTGTCTATAAAATGTTCTAAATGTGTTGACAATGATGGGCTCGAATAACTGGGCAATTTTAAGTGGGTATACTGAAATTCCCATGCTTTTCTAGTGGGTATACTCTGTATACCTGCATATTGCAGCTTAGATCCTTCTTTCTTTTTTATACTTTATATTTTTGCTATTTTTGGTTGTAACTGGGACCTTGAGTACACAATTTGGTTCCACCTCATGTACCACATGTGATGCAAATGACATTGGAGAACCTTGACCCTTGAGTTTTGCAGATCTTGAGCTAAAATGTGAGGTGGTAGTAGTTGAGGGTTATTCACAGCACACACTCTGACATGTATTGCATGAGATGTAAAGTTTAGTAACGGCCACAACTCCGTTTCATTTTGTTTTATTTTTCTTAGTCTGAAGCTGTGGCACAAAGGGTGGCGGGCGATACACATTCTGTCATGCGCGTTTGGTCCGTTCCCAGTATATTCTCTTGGAATGAACCCAAGTAGGTATCTCTGGCTCCGCCCACTCAGTATTTAAACGCTCGTTCTGCTCCAGCTGCTTATTTGAACCGCATCTCAGGACTGAACTAATTGGAAAAAAGGGGAGACGGACTTTTTACCAAACTCTGAGCCTAAAGGTGAGTCAAGCTTTTAATTAATATAATAAAGTAATAATTGGCAGGTAAATAGTTTTTATTTCTCTGGAAAAAGTTAACACCAGTTTTCTTTCTCTCACCTTCACATTAAGCTTGGACATCTGAACCCAGCATCAAACTATTTATTTTATTTATTTATTTCCCTCCTTCATTGTTGGGAGCTGAAGTGTGAGGTCGCCTCTCCTCCTCAGGGAACAGAGATGCGGTCCCTGATCCAGATGTTCGCCTGTTGCATCAGCCTGCTCCCCCTCCAGCTGTCGGCTCTGCCGGCCCGGGAGCGAGCCGACACCCGCAGGTAGGACCGGACCTCCTTCTGCTCCTCACTCACTGCTGCTCCCTCTGCTCCTCACCTTAAAGCCGCTGTTTCAGACCAAAGACAAGCTCCTGGCAGAGTTTGAGTCTTTGAACGCACCTGTCGGCTTCACGTGAAGGCAGCAGATTTCCGGTTGCCGCACGAGACGGCGACCTTTGGCAGCTTTAACCTTGATAAAGTCACTGTCAGCAAAATATATCATGAACCTCTGGGTGGATTTGATAGATTCTGTTTTATGAAACACCCACTAAATGTTTTAATAAGCAGTTCAAGATGTCCGCTGATGTAGCTGAGAGGCATTCACAACTCTGGAGTGATCTGTTAGTAAAATATCTCAGGAACCACTGGACACTTTCAGGAAATAATCTTCAGATTTATCTCTACAACAGATTAAGTTTTGGAGCCGACCCAGTTTAGGATGACTGTCCTGATGATAGGAAACACAAAACATGAATAATTCAGTCATACAAATATTAAAACATGCAAAGTGCGAGTCGTTGTGCAAAAACTTGGATTAAAATGTTGCAAAACTTTTCTCAGCTCTGTTAGTTAGATGGTAAACTTTGTTCTCAGATGATCGTTGTTAAAAACTCTGGAGAGAAGAGATCCTTGACCTTGAAGAGTGACTCCTTGACCTTGATCATAAAAGGTCATA
The DNA here is from genome assembly GCF_014905685.2 of Nematolebias whitei. Lineage (NCBI taxonomy): Eukaryota > Metazoa > Chordata > Actinopteri > Cyprinodontiformes > Rivulidae > Nematolebias > Nematolebias whitei. The sequence continues at coordinate 26,021,441 of NC_056519.1, forward strand.
ATCAGATTTATAGAGGAGCGTCTTTTCATTCAAGCTGCAGCTCTTCTGCCCTGAGCTGAATGTAAATCTGCCAGCTCAGGTTTTGTTCTGAGACTGAGACGTGTGTGCGTGCGAGCGTGCACGTGCGTGCTGGCTCCTCTTTTTAGTAGATCAGTTCGTTGCACAGCCGACTTTCTCTCAGCTCCCTGAGTGTGTCACGAGCCACCCGAGGGCCAGTGTTTGTTGAGTCTCATGCAAACAGGAGATAAAAAGCACTACAAGGGCAAAGTCTGCACACTGATTCTGTTTTCATTGATTTTTATTTTAATTCTCCAACATTTGACTCAAGGTAGAACGTTTCTGAAGCAGTTCCAGCTGGGGCCCAAACCGTCAACATCAGTTTGTAATAATCTATTCTCCAGGGCAGGATATGCATTTTTTTTATGTATGAACTGCATGAGGTGGTGCAGTTGGTAGAGCTGCTGCCTCTCAGCAAGAAGGTCGTCGGCTCAAATCCTGGTCCGAGGGCCTTTCTGGGTGGAGTTTGCAACATATGTCACGTATCATTGGGCATCTTTAGTGGTTATACGCCGTATACTCGCGTATCACTAGACTACAGCACTGGACTGGAGACCTGTCCAGGGTGTCCCCCGCCTCTCGCACAGTGATGGCTGGACATGGACACCAGTGACCCAGAAAGGAAGAAGCAGGAAAATATAATGGATGGATGGATGAGAAGTGTAAAAGCGAACCAAAAGAAATGTTAAAGATGCTGCCCGTGGCTCATTATGGTCACTCCTGATTGTCAGTGTAACGAGAGGCAGACAGAAACAAACAAACAAAAAATAAGTCTCAAACAAGCAGTGGCTGTGAAAACTATAAGCCAGAGCTTAAAAAGTCTTGAACTGTGAACAGCAGAGGGCTTTGGTGGTCACGATCAGAAAGACCCTTTACTTCTAGTTTTGAAGACAATGTTTGGGCTAAAATGAAACAGAAACCAGTGGAAGCTTGGGTGTGCACGTTATGGTGCACTTTATGATAGAAAACAGTAAGTGGAGATGCACTGGTTGGAAAAAGCATGTTTTGATGTATAATTTGTATCCTGTATGTCTCAAACTGTTCTGGGAATAAGAAGAGTTTGTTTAGAGAGTTGGGAAATTGTTATCCAGTTCAAACGATAGTATGTGATATCATCAGCTAAATGTTAAATGCTGCGTGGAAAATTCTGGAAAAAATCACTTAAAAATTATTTGGATTTCAGAGCGGGCGTTTCTCAAGTTTTGCCAAAATCCCATTGATCCCCGTGATTTTATTCTCACATTTGTTTTGAGAATTTTTGTCCTAAGCTCAAGTTCAACTACTATTCTTGAATATTCCACGTTTTGCTGCTATGAGAAAGACGGGGGGGGGGGGGGGGGGGGGGGCGCAGAGGCTAGAGAAGGTCTGTGATCGCAAGGTCGCTGACTCAACTCCCCGAACCGACCACCGTTCCCCCCCGGGCGCCCTAGACGGCAGCTCTCTGCTCCACACAGAGGGCTGTGGTAGCTCGGTGGCCTGTGGTTGCGTCAGGAAGGACATCCGGTGTGAAACCATTGACCAAATCTTTGTGATTGTTAGTTCGCTGTGGAGACCCCTGAAGAAGGTGCAGCCGGAAGAAGAACAAATAATTCAAAGAGAAAGAGGAGAAGCATTTGAACAGAGTAGGGGCTTCGATGATTATGCATTGGCACACTTAATTAACTTTAATTAACTGTTTTATTTGACAGCAAAAAGAAAAAAAAACATCCATGTTTGTAGTTTTTGTGGATACTACATTTTCCTCGGCTATAAACTAAGGCAGTAACCATGACCTTACCATGTTTTCTAGAACTTACCTTCTTTTCTTTTGGAAAGCTGGTGAACCTTGTCTCATTAAAAGCTGTCCAACTTGTAATGGGATTGTGACCAGTGGTGTCTACCTGATACTGGGGCACACAGAGTATACCCACTAGAAAACTTTAAGAATTTCAGTATACCCACCACTGATATACGACATATCATTAGGCACATGTCATTGATATGTTAAACGCTTCTGTAACAATCTATCTGTATGCAGCGCTTTGCTTTGATACTGTTTAAAAATTCTACATGTTTATTTATTTATTCAAATAAAAGCATCAGAGAAATTTGGAAATATTCAGTATGCTTAAAAATCAAAATAAATTGATGATTACACTGTATTAACCAGTGTACTTTGGTTTCTAAGCACATTACCCACTACACAAATGTAGACTCCAACTGATTGTGACATTAGGATGAAGGTATTTAGATAAAAAAAGAGCTGCTACTTAAATTCCCCTATTTAGAATAAATCTACCAAAGCCTTGACCCAAATTCAACTATCCTGTCTAAAGGCCTGTTTGCTGGTGTGTTAAATCTGCTTTCCATAAACAGTTTGAATCTTGTTATCAGAATGCTGAGTCAGAGTTCACATGATTGTTTCACGGTTTCCCCGTTTTTCCCTCATTGTTTTGCGATCTAACTGCTTCCGCATACGTTGTGGTGTTAGCCATATCCTCAAGTACGGAGCAGAAGTCCGTTTGTTGTTGTGTTTTTAAACTTTTTGGATTTGCAATGTCCAGAATGAGAACGACAATCTGCACCAGAATACACCTCCTGATCCCCGGAGCCTCCACATTAACCCTAAACATGATTCTCTTTGAGTAGGTGTGGTTTCTTTAATTTCCCCAGGTAAGAAAACCAGTTTGTCAGTGTGAACGGACCAGCCTGAACCATTGTTCTGATCCCTTTTGTGGCAATGAATGGGACCTGCACATTTTTACTAGCAGAGTGGATCCTTACAGTAAGACATGAGGCAACAGCAGAGCAACCAGTGTGCCCAGTAACAGTTCAACAGTTTAATCTACCCATTCTGATTTGAGATTTGGGTCAGCCAACATTGCAATCTGTTCGTGGTGTTGCAATATCAACACAGGAGTTATACTGTATTATAGAATGGGTTTGGATGAGTCAGTGTAAAGGGTGCCATCTACTGGTCCCAGTCAGCTCTGGTTTATAGAGGGACACACTGTAGTGGTTTTTGTCAAGCACTGAGTCTGTAGGGCCCACAAAGATGTATTCTCTGTTTGGGACTCCGAATGTTTGTCATCATAGTGGACTGACAGATCAATGGTATATCACCAGTTTACCATGAGTCAGCTGCTGTAAACAGGAGTGAAGTTCAGAAGAGATGTTTTTTATTTATTTAAAGAAAGTGCTGATAAGACACCGCAAAAAGATCAGAATTCTCCACCACTCTTATCAATCAAAGTGTTTGAGTGCTTCACACTGGCCGCTGTGACCTTTATCTGTCTGGGATGAATCCCCCAGTCAGTCCCATCGCTGTTTAAAATAAGTGAGAGAGCTTCACCCCCTCCCTTTCTATCCCTAACCACGCTTCCATAAGGTCGGTCTGCAGCGTGTGCTTGTTCGTTTAACCCTAACCATGAAAATTAGGTTTTGTTGTTTTGGCTTATCGGCCTCGGGACTTCCATTTGACGTGGATCAATAAAACATTAAAAAAGTCAAGAAAATATTTTCTGTATCCTGAACACTTTTCTTTTCTCGTGTTTTCGACATCAAACTACTTCATTTTATTTTCAGCAATTTTATACTTTAAAGTTTTGGAACATTCAGCTCATTTCTGGTATGAGTGTAATGACCAGTGGTATTTGTGTCTTTTCTATTATTGAAAAATATTTTCCTTCATTTTAAGTTTAGTCAGTAAAGTTGGTTTTTGGTTACATTGAAACGAATGAGGGATTTTGACATTTATCAAATTTTAGCTTTTAGGTTTTTGTTTAGCTAATTTTCTATTGTGCACTTGTTAAGTTTTAGCTAATGATTTGCTAAATTTAGGGTTTAACTATGTTTTTTTTCTCTAAGTTTAGTGTTTAGTTATTTTTTTGTTGTTGTTTATTTTAGCTTTTTAGCTGCAGATTTTCTGGTTTTAGCTGTGGTTTTCAAAACTTAAGATTTTTATTTATAATTGAGCAGATTTTTAGATTGTAGTTACACTTTTACAGTTTTTAGCTTTTTTGTGCTTTTTTACTTTGAAAAATCATTTTTAGCTTCAACAAATTTGTTCAGCACTCAGTAGTCACTGTTTTTTCCATCATCCATCCATCCATCCATCCATCCATCCATCCATCCATCCATCCATCCATACACTTCTTATTCCATCCATCCTTCCATCCATCCATCCATCCATCCGTCCACTTTTCATTCAATCCATCCATCCATCCATCCATCCATCCATCCATCCACTTTTCATTCCATCCATCCATCCATCCATCCATCCATCCATCCATCC
>NC_056519.1:26025870-26026553 GCF_014905685.2 Nematolebias whitei
ATCCATCCATCCATCCATCCATCCATCCATCCATCCATCCATCCCCTTCTCATTCCTTCCTTCCTTCCATCCATCCATCCATCTATCATCCACTGCTCATTCCATCCGTCCATCCATCCATCCATTATCCATTCACACTCTTTATCCCCCTTCTCCTTTCAGGTTGTGGGGAACTGGTGTTTATCTCCAGCAGTCTCTGTGTGTGAGACGGGGTGCACCTTGGACAGGTCACAAGTCCACAAGAAATGCAAATAACAACAAAAAAAATGGTTTGAGGGACTCTAATACCTTCTCAAGTTTGTTGAAGCCTGTTGGAGTCAGTCTCCCCACCATCACAGACATCTACACCTCCAGATGCAGGAAGAGGACCACCTGCATCATGAAAGACCCCACTCACCCAGCACACACACTTTTTGCCCCGCTCCCCTCAGGAAGGAGGTTGAGGAGCATTAAGTGTAGAACCACTACACTGAGGAACAGCTTCTACCCTGGGGCTGTTAGACTCATGAATCTCTAACCAGAATAATCACTGTGAAAAATCACAACATGTTGCTGCTGATCTGTTTCATGTTGCTGCTGATCTGATTCATGTTGATATGTTCATGCGTGCTCATCTGCTCACACAGACTCATTTTCATGCTGCTGTTCATGTAATATTTTTATGCTATTAGTGCTTAGTGTAT
>NC_056519.1:26026563-26047590 GCF_014905685.2 Nematolebias whitei
TATATATATATATATATATATATATATATATATATATATATATATATATATATATATAGTTTCAACCGGAATTTCCGGTTGAGTGAACGCTGGTGGCCCTGTGATGGACTTGCGACCCGTCCAGGGTGTCCCCCGCCCCTCGCACAGTGATTGCTGGACATGGTCACCAGCGACCCCCGTGACCCAAAATGGAATAAGCGGGTAAAGATAATGGATGGATGGATGAACGCTGGCGCGTCTGGCTGCCGCTGCTCACCGACTGCTATTTTTTTGTGATTTTTTTAGTTGATGTTTTTCTTAATTATATCTTTGATCTTATTACTGTTTTTCTTTTATATTTTATTGTTGGATGTAACTGGGACCCTGTGCACATAATTCCGTTCCACCACATGTACCACACGTGGTGTGTATGACAAATAAAGAACCTTGAATCCTTGAATCATTACAATATCTGAAATTCTGTTTACCCCTCTTATGATGTCCCCCTCGCAGTACAAAATACTTGGTTTCTCATATCCTTTAGCAAGATGCTGTGTCTTACTCCTCTGGAAGTCACCCAGTCCCCAACGGTCTCTTTATGACTCAAGGGTCATCTTCAAACTGTAGAAAACAGAACTTTTCATTGCTGGTTGTTCTTAGAAAAACAAAAATCTGGATAACACGTACTTCAAGTGGGTATCATTATGTATCATCTCTTAAATACAAAACAAAACAAAAAACTGGATTTTTCTGGGTGAGAAGTTATACTTAGTCCCTGTCTCAGCAGAACTTTGAAGAACCTGTAGTGGAATGATGCTCCTCTATCTTACCTCAGAACCCTCAATGTTTCTTCCTTTGAGAAGAATGTTGCCTTAGCCTTTTACCAGGACACTTGTTCTAATGAGCACATTACGTTCTGTTAGTGTCGCACACAGATGGAAACATAATAACAGAAACTACTATTCCATAAATCTGGACAGTAAGTGTGTCTGAGCTCACATGTCTGTCATTCCTTCCCTGTTCTGTGCTTCTGTCCGTGTTGTCTCTGTATGTCCTGATAAGGACATCATAAAATCCCACAGATTGACTCCCTCTAAACAAGGAGAATGTTTTTCAGCCCAGAGCATATATCCTCCCCTGTCTTTTTTTGTCAAACTCTTTTTTTTTTTTTAGTAAAATATCCAGGGTGTTAAACCAAAACACATTAATCACTGTTTTGGTCAGTAAATGATGTTAGCAGCTCACTGCTTCAAGGCAGAAGAAATGCGAAGCCGATTAGCAGTCAGGTTTTTGTTATATGGACCAATATGTCCTGCTGCATGTAGATCAGAATCTAATCACATGGTGTATCACTGTGTGTGCATGTTGTGCTCCAAGTATGTTTCAGCCTTGCAGAGCCGTATATAGCCAGCCACGTTGTTTTTCGTCAAATTACAGACACCCTGGAATTGGAACAAAGTGGGGTTCAGTCCACTAAATCCAATTCAATTCAGTTTATTTAAATAGAACCAAGTCACAAGAGAAGTCGTCTCAGGGCACTGAACATTAACATAAAGTAAAAATGCCATTTAGTAAAATTTCTCTATCTAAGGAAGGAAGCCAGCAGAGCCGTTGAATCTTCATGTCGTCACAGTCTCCCATCCTGAGCAAGCACAACGGAGACTGTGGAAAGGAAAAACTCCCTTTTAACAGGAAGGAACCTCCAAAAGAACCAGACTCAGGACGAGCAAGCAACCATCTGTTTCAACTGGCTGGGTTTGAGAGGACAGGAAGTAGAAACGGACACAGAATGGCAGGTCCAGAAAACAGGAGAGCAGGTCTTTCAGGTCTTTCTATAGGAGGAAATACACTCACACCAAAAAACATGTTAAGACATAAATAATTACAAGTACAAACTATTCATTTGTATTCATTTGAGGAAATGTGATCAGTTTGTCCCCCAGCAGTCTCAGCCTATAGCAGCATAACTAAGGGATAGCTCAAGAAACCCAAGCTATCTCTAACTATAGGATTTATCAAAAAGTAAAGTCTTAAGTCCAGTCTTAAAACTGGACAATGTGTCAGCCTCACGGACAGAAACTGGAAGTTGGTTCCACAAGAGAGGAGCCTGATAACTGAAAGACCTGCCTCCCATTCTGCTTTTAGAAACTCTGGGAACCGAGAGTAAACCTGCAGTCTGAGAGTAAAGTAATTGAATTAAATTTTTTCATGCCCAAGTTTTAACCTCCTAGGACCTGACATCCACATATGCAAGAGTCTGGGTCTTAGGAGGTTGAACTAAGATCATCTTAAGTTGAGAAATGACAGAGTTGTGGCCATTTTGGTCAAACCTTCAAAACACCTACCACCAAACCAAATTTTAGACTAACAACTGTATAGCAGACTGAGTTATAGCCATTTTTGTGTTGGCTAATGTTAACTAGCTGCGGCAGCCATCTCTATTTGAATTTACTCAAAATCCTAATGAGTTGTAGCCATATATCCAGTGATCCCTTTCTTAGTTTAATGAATCCATTCAGTGATTCATGGAATATTTTGCTAATAGACAGAATTGACAGTAACAATGAATGCCAGATTCTAAGCAAAATGATCCTGCAATGTGTCATCCTTGGACACTGTGTTTGGTATGATGCTCAGCTACTCTCACACCCAATTTCTGCCCAATAACTGTAAAGCCGTCTGCGTTATAGCCATTTCTGTTATCACTAAAGTTGTGTCGTCATCCTACATTGGTCTGGTGTTTATTTCCTGAGAGATTTAAAAACTCAAACAAACAAACCAACACTAACAAACATGGCAATAACTTTATTGTCTCATTATGGACCAAGCACTAAATATTTATCCACAAAAAGCTTGCTTCTAGAATAATACAACCCACTTTAGCTTTAAACTAGTGGCACCGTCCGTTCATATTTCTTGTTTTGAATGTTTAAAATTGACATTTTATTGTAAACAAGGACTTTGGCACAAAAAGTCAAACGGGTTTGTGGTGTTGAATGACTGAAGTTGCAGGTGGTGGAAATCTAGAGGCAGAGAATTCCTCTGTGGATTATCGTCTTAGTTCAAAATTCCAACCTTTGCATTCAAAAAGAGCTGGTTTCCACAGCCTCCCTGTTGGTGCAGGCATGTGCGTACATGTGCTCTGTATATGCAAATGATAGCGTTGATCAAAGCACATTAAGAAAATGCAACATGCGGTTGACAGTCGTGGGTGGTTTTTCTATCATTCCAAAGCTTCTCCACATCAAGGCTTAGCCTTCTTTGAAGAAATACATACAGTATCTCTTGCTTGTCAATGAAGGTCATCTCAGGCTGAGAAATAACATTGTTGTTTTGGTCAAACCTTGAAAATAACACTACGGACAACTTCCCAGGATCTCACACTCAAAGCATGAGTTGTAAACAAACCAGCTTCTATCACACCAAGATTTAGCTCAACGTCTGTAAAACTGACTAAGACACGTGTCCTGATGCTCAATAATCCAGGTAGATAAATCTAACTAGGTTAAATCAGGTCATCTGGATGGATTCTTCTTGAAACGTTTCGTCTTTTATCCAAAAGTCTCAGTCTGAGGCGCTGCAACAAACTCAGTCTTATAAATAGCATCTTCTCATAGTGGATCAACCAGTTTGCTGCTGACAGTCAAAACCAGCTGCTCACATGATCAAGGAGAACCATCAGCTTAATAATGGCTCATAAGAGATCTAACAATTGGTCGTTAGTGTCCTGATGGCCGCTTGCTATTCACAGGAGGCGGTGATCTCATCTTACACTCATCTCCAGGTCAGCGGTCACTCTTTCAGGGATGAAGATGTTCACATCCTTGATATAGAGGAACGATGGTTTGAGAGAGGAGTAAAGGAGGCCATCTTTGTGAAGAGAAAACCTTCCGTTGTTAAACGGGGTGGCGGTCTCCATGTTCAGCTGTCCCCCTCTTACAAAGCTGTTATTGCTAGTATCACTCAGTAGCGCCTACAGTACAGTCCATTTACCATTTAGTGTGAGATTACAGATTAATGTGACATGTTTGCTGCTGATTAAGGCTGCCTGTTGCAAGTTTCAGGATCTTTGATAATAATGTTGCATATCGGCAGTGCAACAACGTTCTTTTACTCGACTTGTTGGTCCTTAGACAGCTCAAGTTGTCACTTCTCAAGGACAGCCTAACCCAAATATCTGATTATTGCCTACTGTGTGATTGAAATCCAACCTTTGAAGTGTTGCATTTGGAAGTCTTGTTCTCTGAAAGCAGAGGAAGTTCAGCCTTGAAGCTACAATCCTGTAGGATGTCAAAAGTTTTGATGGGCTGAAGCGTAAAAGCTTAAATGTCTTTGATCTTCTGCCAATCAGTCATGAGAGAATAGCTCTGTTACTATCAAGCTGTGTTATTAGCCTTTTTATTTCCAACGTAGCTTACCTTTTTAAATCCAATGTAATCTGTCATGAGACCTTTGCACAAAACTTAATCCATACCTGTTGAAACGATTCGTCTTTAATCCAAAAGACTTCATCAGTCTGAATCTGTCCAGAGGACCTGACTTAACTTTGTTAGATTTTTCTACCTGGGTTATTGAGCATGCATCAGGATATTAAGCGTGGTGGTGTCAAACCTGTTTGTCTGTTAGCAAAAACCACCTTCAGCAAATAAACTTTCAGTGTGCCTCTACAACTGATTATCTTTTGGAGCACTTCAAGATGGCCACGCCAGCCAACTGAACGTAGAAAATGACAAAAATGCAATAAATAAATCAGATGTTAGATGTTACACTCAAACTTGGTGCGATTGTAGCTGAGAGTCATTTACAAAACACATACTTGGAGCGCATGCGTAATGATATTTTGAAGTTTGACCAAAGTGGATGAAATTCCATCCATCATCTTTACCTGCTTCTTTCTTTTCGGGTTGCGGGGGTCACTGGTCCCCATATCCAGCAATCACTGTGCGAGAGGCGGGGACACCCTGGACAGGTCTCCAGTCCATCACAGGGACACATAGAGACAAACGAGACAAACAACCATTCACTCTCTCACACCTAGAAACAATTTAGAGTTACCAATCAGCCTAACAGGCATGTTTTTGGTCTGTGGGAGGAAACTGGGGTGCCTGGAGGAAACCCATGTAGCACAGAGAGAACATGCAAACTACACCCAGAAAGGTCCTCAGCCGGGATTTGAACCGGTGACCTGCTCGCTGAGAGGCAACAGCTCTACCAACTGAGCCACCGTGCTGCCCTAAGCTGAAATATGTTGGGCTCAAAGGGATATTATCAATCTTGCCAATCCAGTTTGAATGAAAGGGTTTATAATTGTGATTTATTTAATTATGTTAAATAGAACTTTAAAACCTAAAATGATAGGGACTTTATGTTTTTATCCATGGTACAGATAAAAGACATCAAGACAAAGACAAGGGGATTGTGCTTTAGCACAGACTCGGTATTCTTCAGACTTACTTTAAACTTTTGACCTCCTGGAGCCAAACTATACCAGACCATGGAGACATCAACACCACAGATTACAGTTGTCTTGTGTATAAAAGAGTTGAGTCAGGATATAATTCACATAAATTATGATTAAAGTTAAATCCAGACTCCAAATAATTCCAACACTACGATCCAACTGTAATTATAGCTACAGGATGCTGGTGATGGTTCTCAGACATTTAGGTCATCTTGGTAAGTTCAGTCCAAGTCTTCAGGCTTGCTGATTGTAGTTACATGGGTGAGTTTGGTTCCATGAAAATGGAACAGTTCACTGCAGTCTTAAAGCTGGAACGCCACACCGTTCAGTTTGATTTCACCCGGAGTCAAAGAAGTTATTTTTATTGAATTTATTGGGCTGTACAGTACTCGTTGTACTTTTCCATATCTGTTTGTTACGGAGCATTAGTGACTAAACAGCGTCGTGGAGACCAAGGAACACACCAGAAAGGTCAGGGATAACGCTGTTCAAAAGTCTAAAGCAAGGTTAGACTAGAAAACAATGTCCCAAGCCTTGAACGTCTCATGGAGCGCTGTTCAAGCCATCGTCTGAAGGCAGAAAATGTCTGGCACAACTGTCGGAAATTTCAAATTACACGAATACCTTTTAGAGACAGAAGTTACAGGACTAGAAAGTTCCTGGAGAAATTTTGACTGGGACTGCCACGTTGCAGCCAATTTTGATTTGACAGTACTTTGTGTTGGAGTTTACTCGCAGCTACCATCACAACAAATTTCAGCTCAGTATGGAAAAAAAAAAATCATTGAGTTGTAGTCATTTTTTATTTTAAGCTATGGTGGCCATCTTGGATTTTTGATTTGGATTCAGTAAGTAATGGGGAACATTCTCAGCTATAACCACACTAAATTTCAGCAATGCTGTATATATTTAAAAATAGATTAGTTAAAGACATTTAAATGTAGCTTCGGTGGCCATCTTGGATTTTTTATTTGAATTCAGTAGTTATCATCACTTTCAGCTACCACTACACCAAATTTAAGCTTAATATATCTAAAAATGGCTGATTTATAGTATTTTTCCTTTTTAGCTCAGGTGGCCATCTTGAATTTTTGATTCGCAATCAGAGTTTATTAGGGATCGTTCTCAGCTACCACCGCACCAAATTTCAGCTGAATAGCTCTAATAACCTCTGAGTTATGTCCATTTCTCTTGAACATTTTTGAATTTACCATGTCCTGGATGACTGAGATTCTTCTCCAGCGTTTTAACAATTTGTATTTTTGTTGGATGTAACTGGGACCCTGCGAACATAGTCTTGTCCCACTTCATGTACCACATGTGGTGCATATCACAAATAAATCTCTCTGAAACGCTGAATTTGAAATTAGCGGCTATCTTGAATTTTTTTACTTGAACTCAGAATGTGTTGTGAGCTGTCAGCTACAACCACATTTCAGCTCAATATCTCAAAGAATGACTGAGTTATAGTCAACTTTGCATTTTCTGAAGTAGCTGTGGCAGCCATCTTGAACCAAAATGGCTCCAACAGTTAATCTGTGTTTTGTTCAGGGACCTCTCCACTCTAGGTCATGTGACCTCACCGTGGTAGTTAGAGGCTATGAAGAGTTCTGTCAATGTTTTTCAATGAGAAAATGACCTTTGTTTGCAAATTGTGTCGCCATGGCAACTCAAAATATCAATAAAAGTAACAGCACCCATCACGGTACCGAACCTGTTGTTTAGATACGACATCTGTGGGGGTACACGTTGCAGTTTGTGCCATATTAAAGTTGATAGAAGAGCAAGACCCTTTTCAGGTAGACAGACCCCAAAAACAAAAATTTGCTCCCAGTAATTTGGCAATGCAAAATCATTTTCCAGTAGATGTTTGGTGCAAGGTCCATACTGCAACAGTGTGAACAGCTTTCCTATAAACTCAAGAGGAACTGTGAGTCCAGGACCAGGTGGGTGTGATTCATAGATGTGGCACTGTGGCACACCAAGCGAGACCTGAAAATAGTTTTCGCCTCAGTCTGCGGTGTGCTGTTACGAAACCATTTATGCAGCAACTGCTACTGTTGAGCAGGTCCTCTTCAGACTCCTAAACTTTTTTTACTTGCCTAGATGAAAACTTTCACACAAACTATGTCAGCCTCGGCACGAGGAAAGACTGAGTGTGCACAATAAAGTTCCCAAAGTCAGCATTTCTCATGGAAAGCTTTTATATTTAGATCAACCGTGGTGTCTGCCACTCAGAACCTAAAGTGGCAACTAAGGAAAAAGTTTTCCTTGTAGTCAAAGATGATGTTTGTGTCCAGACAAAGAGTTTAAACATCAGTATAGTAACGGGAGAAACAGTACTGCTAACAAGAAAAAAATCTGGACCTGTCACAAAACTTAAAGTATAATTGTGTAAAAGCTGTAAAAGATCTCAAAATGCATGTTCAGACATGTAAAGTCCAATTTTCTGTGACCTGTTTCAACTTTGAATGGTGTTTTGAGCTATTCTGAACTATAACGCTACAAAGAAAGATTTTCTTATGTGTTTCCCCACATTTCAATTGGATTCGATTTCTATTCAGTTTATTTCTATAACTCCAAGTCACAACAGACGTCGTCTCAGGTCACTGAACAGAAACATTCATGTACATAAAAAAAGCCAATTACTACAGTTGTCTATCTAAGGGAAGAAGCAGCTTGTGTTGAATCTTCACTTCGTCACAGTCTCCCATCCTGATCAAGCACAAAGGAGACAGTGGAAAAACTCACTATAAACAGAAAGAAACCTCCAGCAGCACCTGGTTCAGGACAAGTGGCCGTCTGCTTCAACTGGCTGGGTTTGTGAGGACAGGAAGGAAAGACAAACAGAGTGACGGTCCAGGTGAACTTTCTATAGAGGACCTGGTCAGTTTGTCCTCCAGCAGTCTAAACCTATAGCAGCATAACTAAGTGATAGCTCAGGAAACCTAAGCCAACCCCTAACTATAGGATTTATCAAAAAGGAAAGTCTTAATCCCAGTCTTAAAACTGGACAATGTGTCAGCCTCATGGACAGAAACTGGAAGTTAGTTCCACAAGAGATCTGCCTCCAATTCTGCTTGTGGAAACTCTAGGAACCACAAGTAAACCTACAGTCTGAGCAAAATGCTCTCTTAGGAAAACATGGAACAATAAGATTTGTAATGTAAGATGGATCTAGGTTGTTGAGAGCTTTGTAGTTTAGATGTAAGATTTTGAATTCAATTCTTGATTTGACAGGGAGCCAATGGAGAGAAACTAAAACTGGAGAGATATGATCTCTCCCACTAACTCCAGTTAAGACTGGCAGCAGCATTTTGGATCAACTGAAGACGTTTTAAAGACGTATTTGGACACCCAGACAAATTATATTCATCTTCAATGTTTTTAAAATGTATTTTCTAAATTGTCTACGCCAGGGTTATTCAATTAAACTGCTCAGGGGGCCACAGTTTCCGAAAGTGAGCAGCTCAGGGGCCAGACATCCAGCAATTAAAGTCATTCTGTAAATAAACCAGGTTTTACAATGATCTGTTACCTTTTAACTTTGTTTTATTGCATTTATGATTCAATGCAATAAAACAAAGTTAAAAGGTAACAGATCCCCCCCCCCAAATAAATATATATATATATATATATATATATATATATATAATAGCCCTGGTCTATGTTAAGCAGTGTACAGCTACCAAAAGTCATAGCAAAGAATTCCCAATTGTTTTGTTGTAAAATTTGCGTGTTCTCTTTTAAAGCTGTGCAATGAGGGACAGAACTATTTTGCCAAAATGTAACAAAACAAACTTAACATCATTTCTAACATCATGGTCCTCCTCCAGCAGTCATGAAGTCTTGATTCTCAGGAATTTAGGTTGCATTGTGCTACAAACACAAACAGTTTAATGGTGAGCTGCAGGACCAAGTTGTAAAAAGTGTTTTTGTCAAACAATGAACAGATGGTCAGTCTGTTCCTGCTGTTTGTCAAATAACCAGCACTGCTGACCATGACCTTCTTAACAGATCATTTACTCTAATGTGCATTCCCAGAAACCCATTTTTACAGCTGACTACAGGCAACATAAACAGTAAAGGTTGTACAAAAAAAGACAATTTCTAATTTCAAGTGACTGATGATTAAGACCCTTAATTCACAGTTTTGATACAATACCCCTGCTTTCTTTTGTCTCTGTACTGAGATGTTCTCTGGAGCCCACCAGTACAAATGGCTACTGTTTGCTCAGAACCAGCTGGTTTGGACAAAGCAAACCATAAAAGCATAACTCTTATGTAGTAACTGAAGCAGACTTGAAGTGTGTGAGGCAACAAAAAGCCTTAAACCTGTATGTCCCCCAATTAAGAGTTGAGCATGTTGTGTGCTTGGAGGTTGGGTCATGTAGAAGCTAACACTGTGTTCAGACAGCAGGTGAAAACATTTGATCAGAGCTGCTTTGTGTTGAGAACAGACTTCCAGCTGATTTACCAACATTAGTTGCTATAGAGACGGATGGTTTCCAAAGTTGGGGACAGGACCACAATATGAGCCTTGGTCTTCAGAAAGTCTATGGGAATCAAATTAATGTAAAATCATCATTAGCTAGGTCTGTCACAATAACACATTTGGCTGGACGATTAACTGTCTCAGAAATTATTGCAATAAACCATAATATTGTTTGAAATTTGACAATAATTAGTAATTATTGTCAAATTTAAGAAGAAATGTTGGTTAATTTTTGTGTGTAGTACCTTTTTATTGACCATTGGATGGCAGTATAAGACTGTTTGAACTGAAGGATAGTGAGGGAGCGAGCAGCGTGTCTCTAAGAAAAATGGGAGGGAGACCCCTTGACGTGACATGGGCTGTCGCTCTTTCCTGTTTTTCGGTTCTCAAAATGGCGGACACTCGGAGTGGTTTGAGCTCTTTAGCATAGCATTTGTCACACAAAGCTTTTAATAAAAAACATCAGTAAACAAGTTCTCAGCTTCTTTTTGCAGAGAAAAACAACCTTTTACACGAAAACACGGGTTTCATCTGTGAATTTTGGAGCTTCGACAAGATGGAGGTTTTTTTTCCCCAAGGTCAGCCTGTTAGCTTAGCTTGTAGCTTAGCTTCTCAGCTTAGCTGCTTTTAACCATCCAAAAACGCAATTTTGGATGGTTAAAATAGATTTTAAAGAGAAAGGGAGGAGTCAGTGAAGAGCACTGGAGTTGAGTCTTTTTTCATCCAGTGTCTTCAGTAGAAAGTGAGACATGAAGAAACGATAAAGCCCATAAATGAAAATGAGGTCGATAATTTTCATTTATCATGCGATGAATTGATTTATTGTTTATCGTGACAGGCCTATATAGCATGTGTAGGGTTAATTGTTATAAAAACAACAAAAAATGTGATCGTAAATGGTTACAAATATTATAGTTGAGGCGTTTTTATAAATGGGTTATTAGCTGTGTTTGTATGTTTCAACCAGCATCAGTCAAAGTCTTTTATTTTCAGTTTGTGTTTCAAAGTTTACAAAGTTTTGTGTTGGTCCACCACTTGAAAAATAATCTTAATTATTAATTGAATTATCAGATCTTCTAACATTAACCCCTTTAAGATCACCATCAATTGGTGCAAACTTAGATTTTTATTGTCTCACAAATAATTTTTCAAGAAATCCAAGTTTTGAAAGCGTGACTTCATCAACGAAACGTTTTAGCCACCTATCCTGTCAGAGTCCTGTTGATGATCCATTTGGTTCCAGAGTGTCGTTCTGTGATGTGACGGTACAGTTTAGAGTCCAACACTGTTTGAGCTTTGTGGTGGGCTTTGCTTGGTTTGCCAAAGTGTTGAGTTTGGGAGCGAGTACAGTCCAACTTCATGCATTGAACCAGCGATACATTGCATTAAAGTTTGCAATTCGGTACAGAAGTACCTGTTAATTGTTCTTGTTCTTTATGTATTTCTGTTTTTATCAAGACCACTTAAACTTCATGGACCTTAAGTAAAATGTTTTTCTCTGATTTCTTTTTGTTTCTAGTCTGGACCAGAAAGAAGAGATAGGAAGCCAAGCTAACAGCGTCACATCTTCAGCCCACGCCCAACCACCAAAATGGCTGCCTGGTTTCCTGAGACACCCCCCGGCATCAGGAGTGAGACTAGCCTCACCTGGCCTGGCCTGGGCGCAGCCTGCTGAGGCGTCACAGATCAAGCAGAGGCTGAAGAGATCTCGTGGCCAGACGCATTTGCGTGGGGGTCACCACTACCCTAAAAATGCACAGCTGATGAGAGTGGGTTGTGTTCTGGGCACCTGCCAAGTCCAGAACCTCAGCCACCGTTTGTATCAGCTCATTGGCCAGACTGGTAGAGAAGATTCATCCCCCATTAACCCAAGGAGCCCCCATAGTTATGGATGATCTAGCCAGCACCTTAGAGCACCTACAGCAAGTCTATGTATGTCTTTATTTAATTATTTATCTCCTGATGTATTACTTGTAGTTTGGACCTTAAAGATTGATGTAGTTGAAAACTTCACTTGTTTAGGCGAGTGATGCCTTTACTGTTTTTACTTGACTGATGGATTTGAAAATTGAAATTCAAGACAAGGACCAAATGATATTTGAACCTCCAAGGCTGAGATCACCCACCAGCCTGAGAATTACGTGCCTTTTGAAAATCACTGAGGACTTTTTGTGGAGTCCAACATGCGCTTTCATTCTGTTAATGGAAGAATTATCGTTGAACACCATCCAGCGGCTTCACCCTGCACGCTGACTGACCTGCTCAGTGTTGGTTATCCTTCAGCTCGGTGATCAAACACTCGAGCTCTTGATGTGGATTACAAGCTGCACCATGAGCTGGAGCTTTGTCAAAACCAGTGTATTTAGAATAATCCAATGAACCCCTTTACCTTTTTTGTGTCTATTTTGGAGTGTGAGCCAATACACCACATTCCTGGAAAAGTCCACAAACACTCAGTCGAAGTGGGAATCCATCTGTAAGAAGGACTAAGTTTCAGTGCTGCTGTTTAAAACTGAAACCACAGAACGATCTGAGTCAGGACTTCAACACGGGAGGGGACAGAAAGGAAGATGATTGATGTGGAGTTCTCCGAGAGGAACGTCAACAGAGCGCCTCAAATATGAGCTTAATTTTTGTCACAGTGGTCTGGTGGCTGACTGAACCGTGGAGCCACAGGTCAGTTTCATCGCTCCTTCTTGCAGTTTTCCTGCTGGACTCTGAAATATTAACCCTTACACATGATTGATTACTGCAAGTCAGGACTTCGTGTTTAACAAACCTGAGCCAGTTACTTTAGTTACGCGTCCCAAGTCAAAAGGTGCCTGAGCATGGTCTGCAGCACAAACGTGGAAGACACCGCGGTTCCACAAACACACTCATACTGGTTTGACATTTCTTCACATAAAGTGGTTGAACAAGCAAAAGATTTCCCCCACGATAAATTAGAAATAAACAATTGTGAACACCAAATTTCCATTCGCTTTGTTGAAATCGGCTGCAATCTGAAAAAGGAGGTAAGTTAAAACAAATCAAAGCTTGATTTCTTTTGACGAATTGAAACAATAAGAAAAATTGTATATATCAAAATCAGTGTCTTTTGTTTGATAAAACCCATTTTGAGAAGTAATGCTGACTGTGTGTGTAAATAGGGGCTTCGCCTCACTGCTGGGCTCTGTGGCCCAACATGTGGAGGGCTAAAGTGTTGGTAAAAAAAAAAAAAAAAAGGTTTGTAAGCTCAGTCATCCTGGTACATAAATCACAAAAAGTTAAATCATGTCATCTGGACAGTTCCTTTTAGGTAGAAACATTTAGTCTTTCATCTGAAAGACTTCATCAGTCTGAGGCCTGCCACCAAGATCTGTCGTATAAATAGCATCTCATTGATGCGTTTGAAGCCAGCCTGCTGTGGAGTTCCCAGTAAATGGCTTTAAACATGCTTAAAAGGGACCATCAGTCTAAAACAATCCATCACCAGTGCATAGCAAGATGCGTCCAACAAGATGCGTCCAACAAGATGCATCCAACAAGATGCATCCAACAAGATGCCATGAAGATTGTACAAACTAGCCAAAGCAAAAATGAGTAAAATCCTCTGGTAAAACACCGTTTTTCAGTTTTTAATACGCAGTCACAATGTACTTTTTAAAGTGAGACCACCTTAACTAAAATGTTCATGGTGCCTGGTTTAAATTACAGCACAAAATAATGACAAAGCACCCCAGATGCCCAACATTATGTTGAGTCCCTGTAGAAATATGACTTGAAGTAGGAGAATCTGTTTCTGTGGTATTTTAAACTGCTAGTGTCATCGAACTGCTGAAGATACGTAATTTTACTTGTTCATTTTATCTAACCTTTATTTATACAGGTAGTCTCAGAGTCATGAGGACTCATTTTCATGAGAGACCTGTTAGGGAGCAGATGGTGGGGGTTAAGGGCCTTGCTCAAGGGCCCAGAGTGGGGCAAATGAGGGTGGAGGCAGGTGTGGGTGTTTCACCTTTTACACCCACTTTTTAATGTCGGTCCAGGGAGTCGAACCGGCAACCTTCGGATCACCGGCTGACCTTCCCTAACCTCAGTGCCACCACCCCCCTCAAAAAAAGGAGAAATATCTGTTTCATAAAAGTTTAGTTATTTAGGTGAAAACAGACGATTCCATTGATGTTGATAAATCCTGGGCTCCAGCCTCGTTTGACAGTTCCCTCAACTGTCGTCTGTTTCTACAGGAGGTGGCGTCACGCTCAGAGTTCTGCTTATGAACTTTTTTTATTCCTATAAAACTTGTAGTTTAAACTCACCAAATACCTGGCAATACTTGACAACCTGAGTGACCCACATGATACGATACGCACGCCTTAATGCATCGTTGGCTTTTTCATGGTATTATTCTAGTCTGTCTTTTCTGCTCTGACTAAAATCGGTGAAATCACGAGGTATTAATCAGCAGTTCTTTGGCCTTAGGTCTAATCTGTTCAGAGGTTTGCTGAGGTGAATCTATTTTCTGTCTGCTGTAACTAATTAATGTCTCGTGACAGATCATTAAAAGGCTTTTGAAACGCTCACTATGATTTAAATGTATTCCTCCCACACAGTGCATGTGTGAGCTTGTGTTTGTTCTGCCAGCTCGCCACGACGCTCGTCTTCTGTTTGATCTGTGCTTTAGGTCACTGTGCCGACAACTGTTCTTTTATGTATGTTTTGGAAACGCCAGTGCGTCATGTGGAGTTGTGTGAGCAAACCTTTCCGACACCAGTACCTCTCGTTTGACAACACATTTCGAGGCTGTCCTTTGAGCCTCCCAGTAAGTTTTTCACTGATTTCACACTTGAACGTCACATGATCTTCTTTAGGGCCACAGAAACGCACTTTAATGCATATTGACAGTTTCTCAACTTGAATTTCTCTCGTTGTCTTGACGGCAGGAGGACGTCCTTCCTGCACACGTGTCTTTGTGAAATTGTCTGTGTTTGAAGGTCAGTGCACTCCACCGAGCGCACCTGTGAATATATATTATGTCAAAGTATTTAAAGAAAGAGTCATGTATTTAAGTATTTAAGTTGTCTTTGTATGTTATTATATGAATGTCACAAGATATTATTTATCTCGTCTTTTCCACTGCTTCTGTATTTATGGTAGAAAAGGATTTTTTAACTGTAGGTACAATGTTACTGTTTGATCTGTCCTTCAGTCTGTAAAATAAAGAACTATGCTGGAGTGTGAGCGTGTGGAGGATGATTTACAAAATGTTTGTGTGTGCATACCATACGGCATACCATACATGATCATAAGCTCTTCGAAAAGGTTCACAATCTGAAGTCCTGAGAAAAATGTCCACCTGCTTTCACTTCGAGGCTTTTTACACATCATAAAAATGATTAAATTATTCTAAAATAAGGTCTAGTCTACAAAAACAACAGATGCCACTGTGTCATTTATTAAACAAAACCAAATAGTAAATGGACTGTACTTATACAGCTCCTTACTATCTAATTGAGACACTCAAAGCTCTTTACAACAATCTGTGCCTCATTTACCTCCAACACACTCATTCATGCAGCACTCTACTACATCTCTACAAAGATAAGTGAATCTGTAGAGATTAATCAGTGCTTTATCACATTCATACACCGATGGGACACATCAGAGGCGATGAGGGGTTCAGTGTCTTGCCCAGGGACACTTCAACATGTGACTGCTGGTGGAATCGAACCCTCAACTCTCCTATTGGAGGACGACTGCTCTAAGAAGAAGAAGTTGTGAGAAAAAAACCTGCATCCAGCTCCTGATTCAGCAGCTTGTAGACCTTCGTTTAGCAGAAGTAGCTTTCAGGAGTATCTTTCTGACTGTAGACTCTATTGGTCTCTCACCTGGTTGTGGATGAATATTGTCCCACTTTTCTCTGCAACAGTGCTTCAGTTTATTGCGGTTTGCAGACATTTGTTTTTGCACAGCCTGGTTAAGGTCCCTTCGCAGCATTTCTGTCAGGATGGGTGAAATAGAAAAACAGAGGCATGACCAATGACAGCACCAGGAGAGATTTTTGGTAGCCATCTTCTTAGGAGCTACATGTACCACCCTGTACTGTTTACATGTTTGAGTCATTTGTTGGACGCTGTCACATTAGTTCAGAAAAGCAGAAACAGGTTTTTTAAAACTTATTTTACTTTAATAAACATTGAACATGCATACTGTGAAAACAAGACAACAAACATCAGGGACAAAATGTCAAATCAGCGCACTACCAATGTTATGATAAAATAAGTTATTAAGTTATGTTATCATTCTAACTAAACAAATGCAAGTATATTATCATAATTTCCAAACTATAGAGTGCACTTGAATATAAGCCCACTAAATTTAAAAAGAAAATTTGAATATACATATACAGTAGTCCCTCATTTATCGCAGGTGTTACGTTCCCCCCCCCCCCCACACACACGCAATAAGTGAAAAACTGAAAAGTAGTAACCTCTATTTATTTGAGTATTTATAGTATTTATATAAATTTAAGGCTTTAGAAAACATTTCCACACTCTTGCAATGTTCTAAACTTTTAAACTTACATAATTTTAACAACATAGATATATGTACTGCGCAGTAGCTACATACTGAAAAAATTTATTTGAGTATTAACTAGCATTTGTACAGTTTTGGTCCGATTCTGATCGGCTCTCTGCAGCCGTTGAGCACAAGACGTTTTTAGAGAGACGGACCTTCGGATAGCTAGCACAAAACCAAAAATGGTCCAGATCGAGTCCAAATCCAGATGAAAAAGTCCTGGTGAGCTGCAGAGAAGAAACTGGACATCTAAGCAACACCTCCCTGCTCAAGAGGCCTCGTGGGCTGGTGAGCTGCACTCAGATTGACCCATGAGGCTGGAAGTCCAGTTCTGGTCCATTTCCCAGTCAGTTCTATACGGCTCTCTGCATTCACTGAGAGTTGAAGTCACTATCAAGGTCAAGATCAAGGTTTCTTTATTGTCATTCACATCATAAGTGGTACATGTGGTGGAACGAGATTATGTACACAGGGTCCCAGTTACATCCAACAATAAAATGTAAAAGAAAAACAGTAATAAGATATGAACTAAGATAAACATCAACTAAATAACACACGAAGCACCAATAGGATAAAAACATTACGTCGAACAGCAGCACGAACATGAGTCTGTGTGAGCAGATGAGTACACATGAACACAGCAACATGAAACAGATCAGCAGCAACATGAAACAGATCAGCAGCAACATGAAACAGATCAGCAGCAACATGATGTGATTTTTCACAGTGATCATTCTGGTCAGAAATTCATGAGTCTAACAGCCTCAGGGTAGAAGCTGTTCCTCAGTCTAGTGGTTCTACACTTAATGCTCCTTAACCTCCTTCCTGAGTGGGAGCGGGGCAAAAAAGTGTGTGTGCTGGGTGAGTGGGATCCTTCATGATGCAGTTGGCCCTCTTCCTGCATCTGGAGGTGTAGATGTCTGTGATCGTGGGGAGACTGACTCCAACATCTTCTGTGCAGCCTTCACCACTCTCTGCAAAGCTTTTCTTTCTGCAGCTGTGCAGCCCCTGTGCCACACGTTGATGCTGGAGCACAGGATGCTCTCCACTGCACACCTGTAGAAGAAGGTGAGGAATGAGCTTCCCAGACCAGCTCACCTCAGCCGCCTGAGGAGTCAAACGCTATGAATAAAGTCCAAACTTTTTTGGACTGTATCAAAACTTTCTCTCCATTTCAGCCGAAATTAATGGCCAGAAACACTGTTGGCTTCTGGGCAATGTAGTCCTTTTGACTGGCAATACAATATAGGCTTATTGAGAGAAAACTACAAAATGGCGGCACCTGTCTGAAGTACTTTTTACATGAACTTTTTACTATATCCCATACTGTCTCAATCACATGAGTAATATTAAAGTTGGCAATCGTGTGTCATATACAATTTTTTTTGCCGTGTACAATCTTGCTTACTCCTCCTGGAATCGCTATCTTATCGTGGTGGAGGAGCTTGTGTGCCTGAATGATCCTAGGAGCTATGCTGTTGGGGGCAATTAGAACTGCCCCTGCTAGGGCCTCCCAAGTCAGATTGGTCCTAGGTGACAGGACAGACAAATAGTGATTCAGAAGACTTTTGATGAACAACATAAATCTAGGAACTAGATGTCCCTTGCCTGGACGTGGATTCCCGGAGCCTCACGCTAGAGCCAGGCCTGGGGGAGGGGCTCATTGGTGAGCACTTGGTGACCAGGTCTCCACCCATGGGGCCTGGTCTGTCTCAGCATGAAGGAGCAGCATGGGTTTGCATTCCTGTGGACCCATTACCTGCAGAAAGGACTATAAAAGTTGGGTACATGATGCCACAGGCAGTGGCCAAAGGCGGGGACCTTGGTGCTCTGACCCTGGCTTACCAAAGCTGGCTCTTGGGACATGGAACATAACTCTCTGGCGAGGAAGGAGCCTGAGCTTGTGTGCGAGGTTGAGAGGTACCAACTAGATATAGTTGGGCTTACCTCGATGTATAGCATGGGCTTTGGGACTCATGGACTCTGGGCTCCTTAAGAGGGACTGGACCTTATTTCACTCTGGAGTTGCCCATGGTGAAAGGCATCAAGCTGGTGTGGGTCTACTGTATCACCCTGACTTGGTGCTTGTGTGCTGGAGTTTCCCCTGTAGATGAGAGGGTGGCTTCCCTACACCTTTGAGTGGGGGGACAGGCTCTGACTGTTGTTTTTACCAACATGCCGAACAGAGGTATCAGAGAATCCGGCCTTCTTGGAGTCCTTGGCAGGAATGCTGGATGGTGCACCAGCTGGGGACTCCTTTATTCTGCTGAGGGACTTCAATGCCCATGTGAGTAATGACAGTGTGACCTGGAGGGATGTGATTGGGAGGAACGGCCTCTCTGATCTGAACCCAAGCGGTGTTCTGTTGTTGGACTTCTGTGCTAGTCATAGTTTGTCCATCATGAACACCATGTTTGAACATAAAGGTGTCCTTAAGACACTGAACCCCTAAATGCCTCAGATGTGTTTCCCATCGGTGTATGAATGTGATAAAGCACTGATTAATCTTTATATAGATATAGTAGAGTACTGTATGAATGGGTAAATGAGGGCACAGATTGTAGTGTAAAGTGCTTTGAGTGTCTTGATCAGATAGAAGAGTGCTAAATAAATGCAGTCCATTTACCATAAGTGCATTTGGAACCAGGACACCCTAGGTCGTAGATCGATGATTGACTTCATAGTTGTGTCATCTGATTTGTGGCTGTTTGTTTTGGACACTTGAGTGAAGAGAGGAGCTGATCTGCCAACTGATCACCACCTGGTAGTGAGTTGGATCAGATGGCAGGGGAAGATGCCGGACAGACCCGGTAGACCCAAACGTGTAGTGAGGATTTGCTGGGAACGCAAGCTTTAACCACATTCCAGCTGAGGCGGGGGACACTGAGTCCAAGTCTGCATGTTCTGCGCCTCACTTGTTGAGGTAGCTACCTTGAGCTGTGGCTGCAAGGTTGTCAGGGCTTCTCGCGGTGGCCATCCACAACCTCGGTGGTGGTCACCCCAGGTTAGGGAGGCTGTCAAGCTGAAGATGGAGTCCTATCAGGCCTTGTTGGCCAGTGGGACTCCGGAGGCAGCTGAGTACATGAGTATGAAATTAGGGGCCCATTGTTACAGGCTGTTCAGTCCCTACACAAGCGATGCAAAAGTTTGGTTCACATTGCCAGTAGTAAGTAGTAAGTAAATTGGACTCCACTAGGGCTGCCCCTTGTCACTGATTATGTTCATAACTTTTATGGACAGAATTTCTCGGTGCAGCCAGGGGGCAGTGGGTTTCCTGTTCGTTAGCCTCAGGATTCCATCTCTGCTCTTTGCAGATGATGGGGTCCTGTTGGTGTCATTGTGCCATGATCTTCAGCTGTTGGTGTTATCGTGCCGTGATCTTCAGCTCTCACTGGAGAAGTTCGCAGCTGAGTGTGAAGCGGCTAGGATGAGAATCAGCACCTCCAAATCTGAGGCCGTGGTCCTCAACCGGAAAAGCGTGGATTGCTCTCTTCAGATTGAGGGTGAAGTTCAGCCTCAAGTGGAGGAGCTCAAGTATCTTTGGGCTTTGTTCACGAGAGAGGGAAGAATGGAGCGTGAGTTTGACAGACAGATTGGTGCAGCGTCTGCAGTATTGTGGACTCTGTGTCAGTCCGTTGTGGTGAAGAGGGAGTTGAGCTATAAGGCAAAGCTCTTTGTTTACTGGTCGGTCTACATTCCTACCTATAGTCATGAACTCTGTGTAGTGACTGAAAGAATGTGATCATGGATACAGGCGGTTGAAATGCGTTTCCTCTGCAGGGTAGCTGGACTCTCTCTTAGAGATAAGGTGAGAAGTTCAGTTATCCAGGAGAGACTCAGAGTTGAATTGCTGCTCCTCCACATCGAGAGGAGCCAGTTGAGGAGGTTCAGGCATCTGGTAAGGATACTTCCTGGCCGCTTCCCTAGGGAGGCGCTTTGGGCCTGTTCGACTGGGAGGAGACTCCGGGGAAGATCCAGAACACACTGGACAGTATGTCTCTCAGTTGACCTGGGAACACATTGGAGTCCTCCCAGAAGAGCCAGAAGAGGTGGCTGTGGAGAGAGATGTCTGGACTTCCCTGCTCAAGATGCTGCCCTGTGACCCGACTTTGGAACAAGTGGAAGATAATGGGTGGATGGGTGGATGGATGGATGGATGGATGGATGGATGGATGGATGGATGGATGGATGGATGGATGGATGGATGGATGGATGAAGGGATGGATTTTATTATTGGTTGCAAAGAACTAATCACAGTAAATTGGAAAGACTTGAAACCCCTAACAATAATTGAATGGAAATAGAGAGTATATATTATGGAAAGGGTGACCTCTGTTCTACAAATGACTTCTTATCTTGTTGACTAAAGATGGTGCTGTGTTGAAATATATCTAGCAACTTGACAAAGTGGGTTGTTGTAATTTCCAGAAAATTCTGTCATGAAGTTTTGTTTCTTTTTTATATTTATTATGACTTATTTTTGTGTTTAAAAGGGGTATATATATATACATATATATATATACATATATATATA
>NC_056519.1:26047990-26051216 GCF_014905685.2 Nematolebias whitei
AATTATGTAAAAACTCAAACTAAAAAGTAAAAAAAAAGAACTAAAAGAAGGCCCCAATTATGTAAAAACTCAAACTAAAAAGTAAAAAAAAAGAACTAAAAGAAGGCCCGAATGTCTGCAAGTATAAATGTGAATCATATGTGGATTGCATAGTTCTTCTAGTAATTTCATAATCCCTTCATGTTTTCATGCCCTTGACCAGCTGTGATCACCAAAGAGGCTCCCGTGACATCAATCAATACTTGACGAGAGTGTAATGGGGGACGTGGGACAACGTGAACGATCAGGACATGATCTGAAAGCAGCCACGTCACCAACCGAGCTCGTATGACGGGGCAGGGTTAATGAGTGACGGAGGGGGTATGGTCCCAAAACGGCCAGCTATTGGTGTCTGGAGAGGGGGAGGAGAAGAGAGGACAGCTGGATTCATTTATCATGCTTCCACTTGACTAGTTTACTGAAATAAAAATAGTTTGTAGCATATTTCTTGAAAGCAATGCTGCTGTGGGATCAGGAAGTTACAGCCCATCAGCATCACTGTGACACCATCATCCCACAACACTGATCTGGTTCTGTTTGGGCCAGGAGGCCGGACCTAAAGGAAAACAGAGATTGTAGCAAACATTTATTTTTATTTATTCATTGCTGTTTATTTAACCAGACAAACACTGATCTCTTTAACCAGGGAGGCCTGAAGGCACATGCAGGTTCTTAGACTATGAGAGGAAACCAGATAAAAATCAAACAAACATGAAGAGAACATACAAACTCCACACAGAAAGACCCCCGGTCCAAACTGGGGAGCAAACCCAGGACCTTCTTGCTGTGAGGCAGTGCTAACCACTGAGCCGTCGTGTTGCCATGACCTGCCAGGTACTTTTATACAAAATATATTTTTCCATTATTTTGAGTCTATGTACCATAGATCTAGTGTTGCATGCAGGACAGAAGACATTCACTGAACTTTATTTTCAGTCTAACTTCTTTTAAAAGTTGCAGAGTCACAACATCAAAGGCCTAAAGAGTGCACGTCAACCAGCATCACTCACATCAAAGTTTCAAACTAAGATGAGACAATTCTGAACGTATTCTTTTGTGCCTTAAACCGTGTGAGGTGAAAGACTGATTTTAGCTCAACATCTCTAAACATTACTGTGACTTAGAGCCATTTATGTGTTGCTAAGTATGATTAGCTGTGGTGACCATCTTGATTTGGGTAGACTCCAAATATTAGGAGTTATAAATGCACCTCCTGTCATTACTTTGACTTTCACTAAAATCTGTAGTGCAGGGCTATTCAACTGGCGGCCCAGGGGCCAAATTAGGCCCATGGGTGAACTCAGTTCAGCTCACCAGTTGATTAATTTATAAATAAAACCAGATTTTAAACCATAAAACAAATTTACTTAACAATAGTAACTGCTGGTTGTCTGGCCCCTGAGCTAATGGCTTTCAACTGTGCCCCCTGAGCAGTTTAGTTGAATAGTGGTCTAGTGGTTCAGGAGATATTTTGCTAACAAACAGACAAGCTTAACTAACAATAGGTACCACTTGAAGTACTTACATTATACCTGAATGACTTTCAGCCACTACTGCACAAAAGTTTTTAACACAATGTTGACTGAGTTCTAATCATTTTTGTGTTATCTAAGGTCAGTGGGTTGTGACAGCCAACTGGGTTGACTCCAAAAGTTAATCACTTATAAATAGACATTAAATTACTATTTTCTGATGTGCTATAGACATTTTTATAACTGGAGTACTCCAAACTGATGGGGCAGTGGACTCTACAGTACAGTTCTGCCTCTTGCTCTCTTTATGAATGCCTTTACAGTATATTACTTTGTAGAAACACACGTTCCTTCCCTCTGCTGTATCCTCCCTCTGACTGTGAGGTCGTATTAGCCCTCTGTGTAAATACTGTACTGAATACTGTAGAGTCCATATATGTCTCGCTGTCCTGCAGCTCATGTGGGTCAGCCAGCAGAAACCACCACAAGAAGTGAAAAAATCTCTCTCATCTTATTAGACAGACAGACAGACAGACAGACAGACAGACAGACAGACAGACAGACAGACAGACAGACACTTTATTAATCCCAGGGGAAATTTGAGGCATCCAGTAACATGTTCCAATTTTACAGAAAAAATACATATGAAAAAATAAACAGAAGCAGAATACACACATTTGAAGGGAAAAAAGACAAATATGCACATGTACAAGGTGGTAGGAAGTACTACATTCATGGTAAACCTATACCGCATATATACATGCATACACATACATAAGTGCTGCAGATTTGCAAAGCTTTATTTTTACTGTACAGGGAGGAGTTGAGCAGTCTGATGTCTTGAGGGACAAAAGACTTCCTGAATCTGTCAGTGGAGCAGGGTTGGACAGCATCTACTACTGAAGGAGCTCCTCTGCTTCATGATGGCACCATGCAGAGGATGGTCAGCATTGTCCATGATGGACAGCAGCTTACTGAAGGTCCTTTTCTCTGCCACCTATGTAAAGGACTACAGCTCTGTTCCCAGCACAGAACCAGCTTTCCTCACCAGCCTGTCAAGTCGCCCTGCATCTCTCCTATTAATGCTGCCTCCTCAACACACAACAGCACAGAAGAGGACAATGGCTACCACAGACAGGTAGAACATCAGCAGTAGTTTCCTGCAGATACTGAAGGAGCCAAGCCTCCTCAGGAAGTAGAGCCTGCTCTGACCCTTTCTGTAGAGGGAGTCCGTGTTCACTGACCAGTCCAGCCTGTCATCCAGTTGTAAATTCAAGCTTTTAGTTGACTCAGAATTTCTTTCACATGTAACAGCAAACTGAGGGACTCGTCACCAACAGCAGCAACATTATCATTTTCTATACGGTGTGACAGCGTGTCTGAGTCACCCCACCGCTCTCTGAAACTTTAGCTCAGCTCAAGAACAGCCAACTTGTTGCAGTAATTCCTGATTTAGTGGAAACTCACAAGAAGGAAAGGTAAACCATGCTACCTCATGGAAAAATAATTACTAAAACTTTACTGCTGTGAAATTTTCCACAACTACTGGAGAAATCCAGTCCCACAGCTACAGAAGTTGAACTTGTGTAAATATTCAGCACTGCTTCTAAAACATGAGACCATGATGAATAATCTGAAAAATAAATAATCTGAAAATACAATTTGAATGCTGGGAGATAGGTCGATACTTGAAGCTACTGGAGAAGATGCACCCC
>NC_056519.1:26051316-26059882 GCF_014905685.2 Nematolebias whitei
AAAAAAAAACAACTTTCAAACATTAGTGTGAACAAATAAATACCCTAAAACTCTGAATTAAAAAAACAAACTTTATATAGAGCTGCCCAAGGCTGGATTAACCATATGGGCAACTGGGCAACTGCCCAGGGGCCCAAGACCGTGACGGCACAAGCAAAATATCTGGTTATCTCCTGTTCTATTTCGTATAGGCTTCGCCCTTTAAGGCTGTCGCTGATGGGTTTTATCCCGATATGCGAAGCATTGCACTGAAAAATTTAGTCCACGCCCACCTGCTGTGTGGGCCCCACCCGGTCCGTATAAATTACGTTAAGAGCGGGTAATCGGCTCCCATTTTTCTTCAGCGAGCTAATAGCACTGTCAGAAGAACGAAGAAGGAAAGTTGTGTAGATGACCAACCTTTGTTAAGATTGCTTGGCCTGTCACATCGACCTCCGGTCGTCCCGGTGAGCTCTCCTCCCCAGGAGAAGCTGACGAGCAGTCTTGTTTCAAGGTAAGCGCCGTGGAGTATTTCTCAGTGACAGGTCGCGTCACGCTGCACAACGCCATCTTGTAATTTTCCTCTTATTGCCGACCCTCAGAGCGAATCGGATGGTTCCTCCAGGACAGGCGACGTCAGCTGCAGCTCCGCTGCTCATTCCCTCCTGGAGAGCGTAGTGTCGGTGGAGGGGGGCTGAGCGAATGCTCACCTCATCCCACCTCGTTTCGCATCGGCGATCACACCGCTCCCAGCCGACGGCACTCTCTGGGGTTTGCCCGGCGTAACCCAGGAGGCGGCTGACATGAAGGGACCCTTTTTTACGTCCCGCGCCTTATCCGCCAGTTCAGATGATCCAGCGGGAAGGTTTTTTCTGGGCTCCATCCCGGCTCGCCGTCCTGATCCCATCTGGCCTCGGTTTCCCAACAGGACGTCCTACGGGGATGAGGCCACAGCCGGCTTCCTGGTAGATTGGGGGGCCGGTTTCAACAGTCCGCGCCCATCACCAGAGCAGAGGGGTTTCACAGAGCGGAAATTCCCTCAGTGCCCCCTGGAGCCGAGCCTGACGGAGACTTTTCTTGGAGCAAGATGTCCAGGTGGACCAGCCTCCCGCACCTCCGGTTAGCGTAACCCAGACGGTGACACCGCTATCCAACCGAGCTCACCAGCATGCATTCCAGACAGCCGCATCGAACAACACGTTATGCTCTTGGCGTACACATTCAGAGGCGAGAGGAGACATACGCTCCCTCTGCAGGGCAGCTGACGTCATCCCCCAACCTCTTTTGCTGTCTGCCGGCCCACATCGCAGCCGGACGACGGAGTTTTCAGCATTTCCCTGAGACAGCCAACAGATAGTGCTCTAGGACAACAAATGGCAGAGCAAATGACGGTTTTGGCGGAGGATGTGTTTGAAGGTGACACGAGTTTGGAGTAAAACATCATTTAATGATGAAAGTGTCTATTTTTAGCCAGTCTGTCAGCTCGGATGACCTGACAGCGGCTCCCTCTCACATCCTTCACATGAAATGAGCCGGTGGCAAGACTTTCCATGGGCATCTCACTGAGCTTCACCGCAGCCCCGCCGTCAGAGACCAGCCCTCTTCATCCCAGCAACAGAGTGTCCAACGTTTTTCCCAGAGATCCCCAGCAGACAGCACCCTAGGCCAACAAATCCCAGAGCTCACAGGGAAAAGATTCAAAATGACGGTCTGTGGAGGGGGTGTGTAAAGATGACACAATGTTGAAATAAAACATCATTCAATGATCAAAGTGTCTGTTTTTAGCCATTCTGTAAGCTCTTATGAACTCACAGCGGCTGCGCACACATCCTCCACAAAAATGATCCGGTGTCCTTAAATAAAGGGTTTTCAAACTCACCGTTGCTCCAGACATGAAGAGATGCTCGCTCACATAACACAACAGTGGTAAGCGAAACAACTCGTAGTCAACCCGAGCTACACGATCTTCACCCACGCGGTGTCAAACACGCACTCGTGCAACGCAAACAGCCTTCACCCAAACAGCGTTGCGTTGATGATGGTGCACACACAGCTCCCCAGCGTTCACCGGCTCGCATCGGCATAAATGTGGGACCGCAGGTCGGGTCAGTGGAGGACCTCGCTCTCAGCGAGAGCGACACGCGCTGCACCGAAGCAAACACGTGCCGCCGCCGCGGGGCCAGTCTTCACTCACCACTCCTCATCGCTCGGCCGCTCACGTCAGCATTAGAGTGAGACAGCTGAGTGAACCCAGTGACGAATCTCACCCCAGAGAGAGCGGCACGCATCCCACCATAGGAAACGCGTGCTCCCGCGGGGCTCGCAGCCTTCACTCAAATGGCACGGCGTAGATGAAGTCGCGTTCACCTCCTCTCAGCGCCCGTCCGCTCATGTCAGCATAAATGCAGGATCGCAAAGTGAGCCCAGCGCAGGACCCCGCTCGCGGCAGGAGCGATACGCGTTTTTCACCGCAGTGGCATCAAACGCACGGCCCAGCGGCGTCATCAGCTGTCACACGCTTCTCCTCAACACAAGGTGGACCAAACATAGCACACAGGCCCGTTCAGAGCCTTTTCGAGAAGCCTCGCCTTGGGTCTCACGGAACACATTCCCGCGACACATGACGGCGGTCGAGGCGGTGGACTGGATGACATCCGTACAAAACATGACGCATCATTTAAACGCACGTCCACTCCACGAACGTTATGCGGAGTGGCTAAAAACATGCTCGCCAGACAGATGGATGGCCAGGTTGTTAAGCTAGGGTTACACGTTGCAATTTTGCAACCTGACCCCCTCCATTCGGAGGAATTTTAAAGACGGTCCTGTCATCACCAGACCAAATCTCATTCCTTAATGCAGAAGTTCAAGAACTTCTGGTAAAAGAGATAATCTCCAGAGTTCCCAACGGAGAGGAAAACACAGGGTTTTTACTCACGTTACTTCCTGTTTCCCAAACGGACCGGAGGGATGAGACCCATTTTGGATCTGTCAGTTTTCAACAAGGCGTTCATGGACAGAACGTTTCACATGTTGACAACCAGACAGCTGTTGGACAACATCCAGAGAAACGACTGGGTTGTTTTCATTGACCTGAAGACGCCTACTTTCACATACCGATCATCCCAAAACACAGGAAATTCCTGCATTTCTCCTTTCAAGGGATGAAATATCAGTACAACAGGCTGTCGTTCGGTTATTCCCTCGCGCCTCGTACGTTCTCAAAGTGTGTGAAGACGGCCCTGCAACCTTACACAGAGCAGTGATGAGAGTTTTGTTTTACTTGGATGACCTGCGGCTGTTGTCATGCTTCAGACAGGAAAAAGCGATGCGGACTCAAGTGCTGACATCACATCTGTTAAATCTGGGCTTCGCCATAAATTGGAAGAAAAACTCGATTCTCCCGGCCTAGATGATTGTTTATCTGGGAGTGGAGCTAAACTCAACCACCATGAGGGTTCGTTTATCACAAACGAGAATCGACACTCTAAAAGACCAGTTCCGTCACGTAAGACCTGGCAGAGTGATAACAGCTGTTTTCCACCATGAAGCTGTTAGGAACGATGTCATCAGCTCACACAGTGATTCCGCTGGGTTTACTCCACATGAGACGCCTCCAGAGGTGGTTTGCGCGTCGGTGTGTGGATCCAGTAAAACAAAAGAGACGGATGATCATTGTTCCTCCCTCCGTGAGAGTAGACCTCCGACACTGGGAAAATCCCCGGTTCTGTCAGAGGGAGTCCCCGTCAGCAGACCCACATCACGCGTGTCAGTCTTCACAGACGCGTCACTGTCAGGTTGGGGGGAGACATGCCTATCTCAAGCTGTAGGGGTGCTGTGGCCCTATCACACATCAGCCCACATAAATGTTTTGGAGTGTTGCACGGTTCTGAACGTGATTCAACACTTTGCTTCTGTGCTGCAGAATCAACACGTTTTGATTCACACAGACAACAAGGTGACTGCTGCGTACATAAACCGGCAGGAAGGTGTGCGCTCAGCCCAGATGTTACACATTGCGCAAAAACTACTGTGTTGGGCACACCAAAATCTGCTCTCCATCAGAGCAGTGTACAGTCCCGGTGTTCTGAACAAAGGGGCAGATGTGATGTCCAGGGGCGGCCCACGTCACGGGGACTGGACTCTCCATCCAGACCTGATGGCCCAGACGTGGCAGAAATTTGGCAAGCAGCCATGGACCTATTTGCGACACGAGAAAACGCTCAGTGTCAACTACGGTTTTCTCTGAGCCCGTGAGACGAACCACCGCTGGGGGTGGATGCGTTGCCCACAGCCCATGGCCCAAAATGCTTCTTTACGCGTTTCCTCCACTTCCTTTGATTTTATGGTTCTTGAACCGAGTTCAGGAGGAGGGATTGACAGCTCTCGTGGTGGCCCCCGAGTGCGTGAACGCACCATGGTTCCCAGTCTTGCAACGCCTGTTATCAGGGCGCCCGTGGAAACTGCCGTGGAGGGAGGACACTCTCCTCCAGGCGGGAGGAGTGATCAGGAGTTACCCAGAAATAGGCCAGCACCTGTGGGTTTGGCTGCTGAACTGACCCGCTTAGAAGGGATGGGTCTCCCACAGGATGTAGTGCGCACAATTCAGGATTCACGTGCTGCATCTACCACAGCGCTGTACACATCAAAGTGGACAGTTTTTCAGCGCTGTTGTACAGAGAAAGGTGTAGAGGCCACCTCATGTCCACTAGGTGGCATGCTGTCCTTTCTACAACAGCTGATGGACAAGAACTTGGCGTTCAGCACGATTAAAACGTACGCTGCAGCCATCTCTTCCTGCCACAAAGGGTTCGGAGACAGAACATCCGCTCATTTAATCATCCGCTGATGAAGCATTTTCTAAAAGGTGTACAAAGACACAGGCCTGTTTTCACACACACTTGCTCCACAGTGGGATTTAACGCTGGTCCTGCGAGCCCTGATCAAAGCTCCATTTGAGCCTCTGGATCAGGTTCCAATTAAATTCTTGCCTCTTAAAACAGCCCTGCTGCTGGCTTTAACATCCGCTAAGAGGGTGAGTGATTATCTGCCTTCTCTGTTGCTCCGTCATGTCTCAGAATTCAGACTGACGGCAGCTCAGCTGATCTAAAACCAAATCCAGCTTTTATGCCTAAAACATCACGAGCTCTTTTAAATCAAGAGTGATTTCGTTGGAGGGGTTTTCCCTTTCCCCCACAAATCAGAAGAAGAAGCATTTTTCCATCTTCTCTGTCCGGTGCGGGCGTTGATGTGTTACATAGCGCGCACAGCTGTAATGCGTCAAACTCAACACCTGTTTGTGCATTATAGAGATGCATCTGCAGGTCGCCTGTTATCCACCCAGCGCTTGTCACACTGGCTGTGTGAGGCCATTTCTGAAGCCTACAAGCATCAGATTTAGAGCCTCCTGTCAACCTCAGGGCGCACTTGACCAGAGGTATCGCATCTTCGACTGCTTTGCATAATGGTATGACAATGCAGGATATTTACACTGCGACCGCGTGGTCAACACCCTGCTTATTTATTCACTTTTATCTACGTGATGTGACGGCCCGTTCCATGACGCATTCTGTCCTTAGTGTTTTACAGAATGAATATTGTTGTTTCATGGAACTCTTTTTAACTCACATCTGTCTGCATGCATTACAGTGTGAGATGTTGTTATCAGCCACAGGTTGTGACAGTTATTTTGGTTCTATTGTCACTAATCAGTTCATGACTATTGTTACCAATCAGTTCATTTGATTAATAATCAGCTCTCCTGTTATTATTAATCTGTTCATACTGTTCAGCCGTATGAGCCGTGGTTCATGGCTCTTTTCAGCATTTTTCCCTCCCCGTTGAAACTTTCCGGGGCGTTCATGCATTCAGAACGCATAGTTACACAACATGCGTCTGTGCATGGTGCGCATAATTACGCAATGTGTAATTACGTACATGGGGAGCTGAGTGACAAGACGTTTTTTGGGCAAGCTTCTGCTTCATACGGTGTTCGAATGGACCCAGTGAGGCGAGGACCACATCTGCTTCGCCCTTAACCCATCAGCGACAGCCTTAAAGGGCAAAGCTTATACGAAATAGAACGTTGGTTACGTACTGTAACCCCAGATTCTATGAGTATAGGCATAGCCCTTTAAGCGTCGGGCCTCACTGGCTCCTAAATGGCTGAAGAAAAAGCTATTTTGGGAGCCGATTACCCGCTCTTAACGTAATTTATACAGACCGGGTGGGGCCCACACAGCAGGTGGGCGTGGACTCAATTTTTCAGTGCAATGCTTCGCATATTGGGATAAAACCCATCAGCGACAGCCTTAAAGGACTACGCCTATACTCATAGATATCTGGGGTTACAGAACGTAACCAACATTTTACTTGCAGCTGCCTCCTCCCAGTGCGGCTGCTGCAGCTCTCAGGCTTTTTTTTTCTTTTCTTTTTGCAATCGGAGAGACGTTTTTATTAAAACAATAAGTTTGTATCTGTTGTGAGATGATTTTAGAAGTTTTGCAGATTTTTAATCTACTTAATGAAGAATAGTATGACTTAAAATTGTTCATAAACAGGAAGGAGGGCTTATTATCATTATCTCTCTTCTTACTAAAGTGAATGTGATACTTTGCTATAAGTACGACTATATTTATGGCATCAGAGAAAGCTGAGCTTAAGTTATCCACATAAAATAAAATATAATCAGCATGAAAAGAAAGAATGTTAAGTTTGAGATTAATCCAGTTTCTGATGTCTGACCAAAACTTTGTATTGACATGAAAAATAAAATTGCTCGAGGGATTCATCTTCTGATTTACAGAAAACACACAAATCAACATCAAATTTAAATCTTCTTTGCAGAAACATGGCTACAGGATATATCTTATTTATTATTTTTAAATTATTCTCCTTCACTTTAGTAGATTTAGGCCATTTGACAAATTTAGAATGAGCAGAAGTCATTATGGTTTTATGATTAATATTAGGAGGTTTCTTGGAGGAATCTTTGTTATAATCAATAAATCCTTTGTTGCAAACATTCATTGATAATCTTATTGCATTTGAAGTCAACTAAGTTACAGTCATTTAATTTTAATGTGGGCATCAAATCATCACCTTTGAATATATAATATTTTAATTAATTGAATCAGCTGTTGCTCAGGTTACTTCTTGTTGTGCCATTAGCTCTAAAATAGTTACTGAATCAAGTGTTTACTTGTGTAGGTAAAACTAGATGTTAAACCATTAAAATACACCAGAGTGCAGGAAATGGCATCTACTTTATTCAAAATTTTCTGGGGGAGGACCCCCAGACACCCCCATCAGTGTCCGCCCCCCTCCCCCACCCCTCCCCCACACACACACACACATTACAAATGCTTCTGACACCAATGGCCAACGTTGCTAAACAAGTACACATGTGGTGTCATGTGGTGTTCAAAGTGCGTTCAACTTAATTCAGTCTTGATGATTTGTGTCAGTGAGCATTTGGAGATTTATACATAAACATACACTTGATAGTTAGAATTGTAAGTATATTTACAGCATATTATGGTAATTTACTCTGTATTTTGCCAGATTATGGTGATTCTGGGGTTGTGATGATGGGGCCTTTGAAGATTGTTGCCCAGGGTACAGGGAAGTGTTAACCTGGCCCTGGAGTTGCCTCAGCTTATGAATTAACTTTACCTTTGATTTGTCTATAAAATAACAAAAAAAAAAAACTATGCAGCCTCA
Organism: Nematolebias whitei; assembly: GCF_014905685.2. Taxonomy (NCBI): domain Eukaryota; kingdom Metazoa; phylum Chordata; class Actinopteri; order Cyprinodontiformes; family Rivulidae; genus Nematolebias; species Nematolebias whitei. The sequence goes on from NC_056519.1 coordinate 26,059,018, forward strand.
GATGATGTGACCAGAGAATAGACAGTGAAAGACTCAGTTACTGTCATATCAAATGTTAGCACAATATCTGTAAAATTTACTCGGTGTATAGCCTAAGGATTCCTAAGATCATTTGAATATGGCGACCATCTTGAATTGTGTTGTTTCCAAAAGTTAATTTGTTGCTAATTTCTTGAAAAATATTTAAATAAAAACAGTTAAGATCATAATCTTTTAGTTAGGTAATTTTGAATCAAAGTTTGTAGATGTTTTTAACTACTATGGCTGAGAATATTAACTCTGCCCATGAACCATATGTATATCTGTGTAACCTGTCCTGAAAATCTGACCTTGCAATAAAAATGGTTAAAGATCTTCTCCTGTCGTCGAGTGTGGTTCCTTTTGAGTAAATGAGATAAAGCGAGAATATTTTTCTCCAACACTTTTGGTGTACTGTGCATGTCTACTTTGGGAGCAGCCCAGTTTAAGATGACCCCGTCATGTTTGTGGCTATAAGAACCCAAGGCACAGACAGACCAGCTCAAAAAGGCTCAGAGGTACAAAGAAAAACTCATTTAATAACCAAACTCAAAATGCTGATGCGGCCGCTGAAGTACTTACAAGAGAAACTCTGGGAACACAAAGGCACAAACAAGACTGGCAGAAAAACACAATGCACGGCCGAGGAGCTGACAGAACAACACAGAATATGGACACTAAGGAGAGGAACGGCAAACACCTGGGAAGAGACAACAAGCATCAGGTAAAAGACTGAGGACGGATAAAACATGAGTAACAGAACTCAAACATGAAAATCCCCAAACACACACAAAAAATAGAACTAAAACCACAAAGGGAATACAGTATATATAAAATAATATTGGAC
>NC_056519.1:26060282-26063289 GCF_014905685.2 Nematolebias whitei
GATGCTTCAACGGTTGGACACCGTTGAAGCATCAGAGCGCAAATGTCCAACGTAAAACTAACTTTACCACGGTATACTCACTACAAAAATGTAGACTACGTCACTGCTCTTCTCTATTCTTGTTTTAAGTCTAAATTACTTTTTGTAAAATACGTAGTCTACATTAAAACTGAAAATGATTATCTTTGGTTGAAACTGCTTGATTTTCTAAAGAAAAGGTATGTTGGGGTATGAAGTTCCATAGCTAAAGAAATATAAAGCTGTGGTTGTGAAAACCAATTATCTTTAAAACAGGAATGTTTTCTCTTTTAGGAAAAAGGGCACAACTATGGAAAAACTATTTATTTACATCTCCTATCAGGTGCCTTAACATCCTACACACCTACCTAAGATGAGCAGTATTTCCACTGATGATTGCCTTAGTTGGAGATGTAGACGCCATCGTTCACATGCTTCACTCCCAGCAAAGCAGGCTGCACTGTAAGGATCAAGTTCCTTGGTGTTTCAAATGAATTTACCACAATTAACCCTTTACTGCCATGTGAGAAGTTTACGCAGCAACTTCCCCACAAAACTAAAGGTCAGTTCTTTGAAATGTAAAACGCTCAACTCTTTATCATATTACCTATAACCACAGTGGACATGTCAACCAGGCTGTAACTCTAGAATATCATACTTTTAACTTCTCTGAAACACAAAGTGCTGTACAACAAATGGCCACCCAATACTTCCCAGCCCATACAACAATGGGTGCAATGAAAACACAAACTACTCAGACATTTAAACACTGTTTAATTCAGTTCAGTGATTTTTAAAGAGCCAGTTCACAACAAAAGTAATTTTTGAGCACTCTATAAAAGAAACAAAGGGTACGCCGATGTCCCTGTCGCCAAAGGATTTGAATGTTTGTAGTTTTCGAGATGAGTGTTTTTCTGGACTGGAAATACAATTAAACCTTAATGTTTTTAGGGGGCGGCTGTGGCTGAGTGGTTAGAGCAGTCGCCCTCCAATGCGAGAGTTGGGGGTTCGAATCCACCAGCAGTCACATGTCAAAGTGTCCCTGGGAAAGACAGTGAACCCCTCATAGCCTCTGATGTGTGTCCCATCAGTGTATGAATGTGATCTAAAGCACTGATTAGTCTCTTTAGAATGATTTGTTCAATTAGCTTTGTAGAGATCCAGTAGAGTGCTGCATGAATGAGTAAATGAGGCACAGATTGTTGTGTAAAGCACTTTGAGTATCTTGAAATAAGATAGAAAGGCGCTATATAAGTACAGTCCATTTACCATTTTTGGTGCAAGGTATTCAAGTGGGTATGTTTTACACTGTGTATGAAAACGAAGGTAGGTTCTTTTTCTTGTCCAAGGCAGTGCAGAGCACTGTGAGCATTCCTTGTGATATCCTTGTGAGCAATGGGAGCAATTTTACCACTCACCAGTACAGTGGTAGAATCAAGGGGTGGCCAATGGTGGCCTCGGACCCCAACGTTTAATCTTCAGCCACCCCAATCATTTGAGGAAACTATAATTTTAAGTAACATAAAAACTAGAAAGCATAGTTTCCTCAACTATGGCCTCCTTAGATAGAGAACTTTACTAATTGGCTTTTATGTATGTGAATGTTCCTGTAAAGTTTCCTGAGACAACTTTGTTGTGATTTGGCGCTGTATAAATAAACTGAATTGAATTGAATATGACCCTGGAGACCACCGAGTGGTCAAACATCTGCAGCATGGTCCAAAGGACCATCCTAAGCGTAGTCCTAAAAGTAGACAGAATCTCAGCCTCACGACAGTGACTGGAAGTTGTTTCCACAAGACTGATAATTGAAAGCTCTGCCTCCAATTCTACTTTTAGAAACTCTAGAAACCACAAATAAAGTTGCAGTTGAAGAGAAAAATGCTGTTGGGAAAATATGGAACAAGATCTGCACCACAAGACAAAAATATACCAAACCTAACATTACCTAGAAAACCTTACCGTGACAGTAAAATTGATGCAAACTAAAGCCCACAGAGCTGGAAACAATGGTTTCATAGTTGTGTCTAGAAAATCTATCCATAAAAGTTATAAACAGGATTGGTGACAAAGGACAACATGGCATAGTCCAACACTCGTTGGGAACAAGTCTGACTTATTTCTGGAAGTAGTTTTTAAAATGTTGTAAATGTTCATCCAGCATCAAGCTGCCTCACCATCTAGGGTCATTGTGAAAGATTCATATTAGCCTATTGCCCATCAATATAAGTTGAATAAACATGTGTGGACAAAACGGTCTACATGTCACACTCCCTGTCTGCAGAGACATCTGGATCCACGCTCACTCCCTTTCATCGTTTTAACATTTACATTCCAGCAGACAACATGGCTCAAGTCTCAACCATTATGAAATAAGCAACATATTACCAAACTCATTTGAGTTATGTGCTGTACATTTGGTATGCTAGGAATACAGATGGTATTTTCTGACTCACTCACACTAAGAGGGAGTTAGGAATGGAATGGTAGTGCAGATATCTCCAGTTTTACAAGGTACGAACCAAATCTGACAGATGTTCTGTATAGGTGGTCTGGTAGCCCAGAACAGACGCAATTTATTTTAGAGCAAAGGAATTAGTTTGGACTAGGAGGCACGGTGGCACAGTTGGTAGAGCTGATGCCTCTCAGCAAGAAGGTCACCTGTTTTAATCCCAGTTTGGGACCTTTCTGGGTGGAGTTTGTATATTCTCGTGGGTTTTATCCAGGTACTCCGGTTTCCTCCTACAGATCAAAAACATGCGTATTAGGCTGGTTGGTAACTCTAAATTGTCCCTAGGTGTGTGAGAGAGAGTGAATGGTTGTTTGTCTCTATGTGTCCCTGTGATGGACTGGAGACCTGTCCAGGGTATCTCCCACCTCTTGCACAGTGACTGCTGGAAATGTACACCAGTGACCCAAAATGGAAGAAGCGGGTAAAGATAATGGATGTATGGATGGATGGGTGGATGGATGGATGGATGGATGGATG
>NC_056519.1:26063299-26069438 GCF_014905685.2 Nematolebias whitei
ATGGATGTATGGATGGATGGGTGGATGGATGGATGGATGGATGGATGGATAGTTTGGACTGACTCAGTTTCTGAGAGTAAACAAAGTAAACAGAATATAAAGCAATGGTTCTCAGACATAGTGCCTCCGTCCTGAAGTCTTCTAGTAACACAACAGGAGTTTTTTGATCCCTACTGTATTGAAAAATAGGTTTTATGCAATTCTATAGCATAAAAATTCAAATAATTTAAACATGTTTTGCTGTTTAGAAAGGCAATTTTGTGGTTTTCATAAAGTTTCTGTCGTTTTCGTCTCCTTTTCCACTAAGTCTGACTTGTACAACACCAAAAACTTATATAAGTTGGGACATTGTGTAAAAAGTAAATTCAAACAGAATGCAATGATTTGCAAATCCCATCAACTGATATTTTATCTACAGTGGAACAAAAACTGTGTTGGGGAGTGGTGTTGCAGAAGTGAGAGAAGGTGGGCCTGTGATTAGAAGGTTGCTGGTTCAACTCCCGGTACCGTCAACATCAAAATGTGGGTGGAAAAGGTGAAACACTTACACCTGCCTCCACCCTCACTTGCCCCACTCTGCGCCCTTGAGCAAGGCCCTTAACCCCCACCATCTGCTCCCCTGAGCACCCTATGGCAGCTCTCTGCTCCACACAGAGGGCTGTGGCAGATTGTGGTCTGTGATTGTGTCAGGAAGGACATCTGCTCTAAAAACAAATGCCACGTCTTGATGCGGGTTAGTTGGCTAATGAACAAATTATATTATTTTTGGGAAATAAACAACAACAGGTAAAAAAAAAAAAAAGTAAGTAGGTTTATTTACAGGGGGCAGGGTAAACCAGGGGTGGAACGGTCTGTGGAAGCCAGTGAGAGGTGAGCTCCTGTAATCCAGGAGTATTAGATAGACAAAAGGATTTGATGATATTACTCACTTGTGTGTTCTTGTTTCTAGGCTTGGGAGGTGAACAGATTGGATTCTGGGATGTGTGCTCAGGGGTGGCATAGTCTGTGTTTCTATCTCTCTCTATTACTTTTTGCTTAATTCTCCTTGTTGTTTATATTTCATTTCTCTGTCCTTTGGTTCAGCTCCCTGTGTTTTTGTGTCACTCCTCACTCTCACCCTCAGTCGTCATCACTGATCTTCAATCAGTAATCACTCACACCCGTTTCTAATTAGCAGTAATCTCAGGTGCAGTCGCTTTCCACAGTCTCTCAGTTCTATTTAAACCACTTCCAATCACTAATCCAGCACCGACTCATTGTTTGGATTCAGGCCAAACATCTCTGTCCTCCTTCCCGTGCTCCTCGTTGTTTTCTTTTTTTAATAAGTTTTTGCTGCCACGTAAGCCTTTGTTTCCATTTGTTTAAAAATAAATCATTTTATTTTACTTCGAGCTCTCCGTGTCTGCCTGCATCTGGGTCCAGCCTCACCGACTGCGACAAGTGGAAGGTCTCCAGGTGTTGTTGGAGTACAAATGCTGAGTGTCTGGGAGTAGCCAGCCCAGCAGAGAAGGCTGAACTGATGTAATCTTATTTGTACTATTCTTTCAGAGCGTGGATGGAGTTCCCAACCAGAGAGTCTTAGGAGAAGGTGACATTCTGTTAATCACAAAATCCCACAAGGATTTGGAAAGCAATCAATGGTCCAACAATGAATCCTACTTTCACTCATCTTCATGTAAGGAGGTACTCAGCCATGTTGGGAGACAGCAGAGGGTCACCTGGCACTGCCAACTCACAGCACCTGCAGAGATAGTTATGGGAGATAGAGGGAGTCAAAACACCAGAATCCTAACAGACAGCAGCAACATCTCAAAAAGTATTAAACTAGGGCAACAAAAAGCTTTAAGAAGAACCATACCTGGTATGTACCTGGTAGGTATCAGGTACTTTTGGACTAAATTATAAAATAACTCCTTATGTAGTACTTACAGGGTATATGCATGGAACTTTTTTGAAACTTAACAAATATTATTTTGCTAATTAAATTATATTCAACTAGTTCCTACGGCATACTCACCTGTTACTTACTTGATGATTACTTGTTTCGTCCCTTGTACTTAACTAATACTTACTTGATACTTACCTAATAATTATGAGGTCCTACCAGAGATTTACCTTGTACTTATGTCATACTTGCCTGGTACTTACATTGTAGTTATGTGATACTTACTTTATACTTACATGGCACTTCTGTCATACTTTTTGGTACCCACAGATAATTACCTGGCTCTTACCTACTTATCTGATTCTTACTGGATACTTACCTCATATTTACCTGGTACCAACTAATACTTACCTGGTATTTGATATTTACCTGGTTCTTATCATGCAATTGTCTGATAACCTCCAGCAGAACCAGGCTCAGGATGAGCGGCCAGCCGGTAGAAGCAGATGGTCGTTAATTCTGCGCTTGGTTCTGCTGGAGGTTTCTTCCTGTTAAAAGGAAGTTTTTCCTTGACACAGTTGCCTTTGTGCTATCTCAGGATGGGAGACTGTGACAAAGTGAAGATTCAATGCAATCTGCTGGCTAGATAGATAACTTTTTCTACTTGGCATTTTTTATGTATGTGAAAGTTTTCGTAAAGTACAAAGGTACAAATTGGGCTGTATTATCAGTTACTATCAAATTCACTTTATACTGAACGATACAGTTTAACAAAGTCCAAGCTCAATAATCCAGGTATACAATCCAACATTTTTTAGTCAGGTCATCTGGACAGTTTCTTTTTTTGTGCTGAAACGTTTCGCCTTCGATCCAGAAGGCTTCATCAGTCAAGAAAACACACAACAAAACTGATTCTTCCCCCAACAGCTTACTCCAAAGTGGAACAAACAGTTCTGCTTGTGATAAGATGGTCTCTTTGGTACGCCCCCTCCTCCATTGCCGGCCCTCTTCCTTGTTGACAGTCTTGTCAAACTGGTTGAAAACAACAAAGTCCATGCTCAATAATCCAGGTATACAATCCAACATTTTTCAGATCAGTTGTGTTGTGTGTTTCCTTGACTGATGAAGCCTTCCGGACCGAAGGCGAAACGTTTCAGCACAAAAAAAGAAACTGTCCAGATGACCTGACTGAAAAATGTTGGATACAGTTTTAAGTTTTTTTAATGGACTGTACTTATACAGCTCCTTTCTATCTTATAAGACACTCAAAGCTCTTCACACTACAACCTGTGTCCTCATTTACCCATTCATACAGCACTTTACTAGATCTCTACAAAGCTATGAACAATTCATTCTAAAGAGACTAATCAGAGCTTTTTCACATTCAAACACCAATGGGACACACATCAGAGGCAATGAGGGTTTCACTGTCTTGCCCAAGGACACTTCGGCATGTGACTGCTGGTGGATTCGAACCCCCAACTCTTGCATTGGAGGATGACTGCTCTTACCACTACTCACTGCCCTAAGCTAGTTGTGCACAATACTGAATGCTTACAGAACATTTTGGCCTGTTCTGCCAGTTCTGAACAAAGTGTACCATGGTCAACCTTACAAACCACTGAATATTTGTTAGGTCCTCTTTTACTACCACTACAGTTGTGACTACAAATGTCATCAGATACCTTAAATTCAAAAACTTTGGAGGCTGTATGAACACTTCTGAATATTTTTGGTGTTCCTTGAGTCTATCCTTAGCACATTTTGGAGCTGCCTATTGTGCTGAAATTAAGCCATACAAAGTGAATAAAATGTGAAACGTCTGAAACTTGTAGCGCTGTTATTTCCAAGATAACGTAAAGACGATAATAGTCCTTACACACAAGTGCCTCTGTCTGTGCAAGTAAAGATCTTTGTGTAGACCGGTCCTTCCAGTTAGCTACTCCAGGCCTGTTAGTGTCCGTTTGTTACCAAAGTATCGCATCAAACTTTTAATGATTCTAATGGAACTTGCAGAAAGTATTTATTAGATGTGTGTCTACACTGACTAACTATGGAGTCAAATCTATTTTAAGATGGACACCAAATATAACTTAGCTTAGTAAACATAAAAATAGCTCAAACTCAGTCACTTCAACAGATACTGACCTGACATTTAGTATTAGTAGCTGAGACTGCTTACCAACACATGTTAAGAGCACTAACACTTTAGGGATTTTTTTTTTATTGCCATTACCTATTTGCATTCATCTTTGTCTGCATGTTAGCAAGTTAGCTTGTGAACCCCTTGATTGATTTAAATTAACTTTCCAGACATTGATCAGTGTCTAAAGCGCTACAAGTGATTGACCTTTGGAGCTAACTCACCTCATAAAACACACTTTAGTTGTCCTTGGACCTTGGAACAACTAAATACCTGGTCACCTTTGACCTGTTACCTGGTCACCTTTGACCTGTTAATAAATTGTAGCTGTACATAGAATGGCTGCTAGTTCCATTGAAATTAATCTTATAGTTCACAATATATTTTGGTAACAATAAAGGACAAATTAACACACATACACACAAGCAAAAACATTACCCCTTTCCTTATTTTCTGTTGGTGGGCATTAAATATACTTTGGCAGAGTCTTTAAGGAGCCACTGCGACTCCACCTGCAGCTGACTGAATATTTCCCCAGAACAAAAACTGAAACAAAACTTAACAAGAAGCTGGGAAGCTGGGTGTGAGTTTTTGAAAATGATCCAGTGGGAGAAAATAACAGCTGGGCAGATAGAGAGTATGTCTGATACAATGTCTGTAGTGAATATCACTGACAGAACAGCAGGCAGGCCACGTATCTGCCAACTGCATACAGTTTTGGCTGCAGTGAAATAAACAAAAAGCAGGAGATAAGTTCAAGGTTTGAAGACGGCTGCTCATTCTCAGGCTGTCATTTGTAAAACATGTGACCTTTTGTAATACATGTGACCTAACCTAATTCTTATTTAGTGACATATAAAGTATACATTTATTATCATTTGCCACCGAAGGCAAATAGACAATAATGTGCTTGGCCAAGTCTGTATGTTTGTTTGTCTGTAGAGTAAGAAAAATATCTCATGAACCAATGGATGGATTTAACTGAAACTTATAGAAATGAATTACAGGATGCACATCTATGAAAGAATAACTTCTGAAGTCAACATAATTCAAGATGGCTACTACAGCTAAGCAATCCTAGAAAACACAAAAATGAACAAATCCATAAATTTTACACATACTAAGTTAGTAACTGAGAGTCATTCTCAACTCATAATCTGAGCAGGGACTCGTGGAAGATTTGTTTTTAAGATTATGATGTCTACTGTTTGATTAACAATTGTTTGTTAGCAAAATATCTATGAACCATTGGACAAATCTGAATTAAACTTTCAGAAAGTAATAATTGGTTGTGGCAGCACGGTGGCGCAACTGGTAGAGCTGCTGCCTCTCAGCGAGCAGGTCCCTGGTTCAAACCCCGGTCCAGGGGCCTTTCTGGGTGGAGTTTGCATGTTCTCTCCGTGCATGCGTGGGTTTTCTCCAGGTGCTCCGGTTTCCTCCCACAGTCCAAAAACATGCATGTTAGGCTGATTGGTAACTCTAAATTGTCCCTAGGTGTGAGGGAGAGAGTGAATGGTTGTTTGTCTCATGTGTCTCTATGTGTCCCTGTGATGGACTTGCGACCCGTCCAGGGTGTACCCCGCCCCTCGCACAGTGATTGCTGGACATGGGCACCAGCGACCCCCGTGACCCAAAAATGGAATAAGCGGGTAAAGATAATGGATGGATGGATGGATAATTGGTTGTATTTCTACTGATTAACAGTGGAATCAATGCAATTTAAAGCAGGCCATGACAGTCAACTGATATTTAGGCTATAGTCCTGTGATGGACTGGAGACCTGTCCAGGGTGGCCCCGCCTCTCGCACAGTGATAGCTGGACATGGACCACTGGACCAGTGACCCCGTGACCCGAAAAGGAAGAAGCAGGTAAAGATAATGGATGGATGTAAAAATGGTTTTAAGTTAACACAGCCAGATGTTTTTAATGTACTAAAATTTGGTGTGGTTGTAACTAAACATAAATCACGTCATGTATTCTGAGCACTATACATTATATGATACTTTTTCTAAAAAAAACTTTGGCATTAACCAACAGACATGTCTATTAGCAATATATATATATACAGTATATATATATATATATATATATATATATATATATATACTGT
>NC_056519.1:26069538-26087192 GCF_014905685.2 Nematolebias whitei
TATAAACTGGACATATTTCATAAAAAATTTGATGAAATGTTTCTCAACCCGATTCAAGACCACCACAGCTAAACCTTCGCAAACAGAAGAATATTTATAACTCGGTCAGTTTGACTGATATTTAGCTCAGATTTGGTGTGGTAGTAGTTGAGGGTCATCCTGAACACATATGATCAGAAGCATTTGTATTATGTGTGTGTGTGGGGGGGGGGGGAGTCCTCCTCCAGAAAATTTTGAATAAAGTAGATGCCATTTCCTGCATTCTGGTATATTTTCACGCGTTGTTTACTTACATATGTAAACAGGTAATTCAAAGACAATTTTAGAGAGAAACAAGAAGTAGCCTGACCAACAGCTCTACTTGTATGAATAGAGCACACTCCATTCTCTCATGAATCCGAACACCCCCACCCCCCGTCAACAACTGGCAGCACTAACATAGCATTATGCTAGCACAACAAAGTTCATGTAACACAGAGGTGTCTCCCACTCCTCCTACTGCCCCATCAACAAAAACCCCTGAAGAGATGAGCACTCTGCCAAGGCAAGAGGCCAAGGAGAAGCACTGCATGTGGTGTGGAGAGTTGTTGGTAACCAGGAAAACCCAGAGTGGACTTTCAGTGGTTTGAGTATTCTTGTCAGGAATGGGTTTTTGGATTCAATATAAGCCAGACACAGGAGTGCAAAAACAAGAACTGTTTTGATTTATTTTTGCTGCTGGTTGCTGGAGTCAGTATCAGAAGTGTTAACAGGTCCTCACAGGCTGTAGGGAGAGAGTCACCTGTCAGCAATGACGTCACTGGCAGAGCAGCTGCAGTACGTGGTTCGTGGGGGGCAAGTCCAAGAGCAGGTTCCAGATAATGAAGCAGGGGTCATACACAGGGAAGCAGAGAAGAGAAACCAGAGCCAAAACGTAATCCAAAGAGTAGTCAAGGGAGAGCAAGGGTCATTACCGTCGTCAGATATACAGAAAAATCCAGAGAGGGCAGGGCAAGGTGAGGAGTCCAAAAACAGGCGAGGGTTCAAGGCAAGGCAAGACAAAGCAAGACAAGGGCACAAGACACTATGAATGGCTTTACTATCAGTGACCATGATTGGTGTAATAATTCAGCACTGGGAGAGAGTGAGCATGGAGCTTATAAAGGGTGCGGAGCAGGTGAACTAGATGAGAGCTGCACAGGTGAGTGGAATCAGCTGTGAGAAACAAGAGAGGCGTGGCATGGCTTGGAAGGAGCAGGACTGAGCTGGAGATGGGTGACAGGCATCACAAAGGAGGGGAAGAGGAACTATGCCACGAGGAGCTGACCATGACAGTTCTTCTATTAATCAAGTGGAAGGGATTTGTTCACAAAAAAATAGAAACAGCGCTGGATGAATTAATGTTTCATGGTAAATGTGGGGGTTCCAGATAAATATTTATTTTAAATGTTAGGGCAACACATCTCCACATATAATCGATGCGACGCCTATGCTAGGTCCTAACAACTCTTACAAGATCTTGCAGTATTGCAAGAGGTTATGCTTAACATTATTTACCTGGTTTGAACATGTTGGTTTCAACTCAAGAGACAAGCATCTCTTCTCATCTTCAGATCTTAGTTTGGACCTCTGACTTGAGGCAGCAGGAGACACACATTCTTTCATGTTGTGCTAGGCCTTTAATTATGAATGAAACTTGTCAGAATGGTCAAAAATGGTGTCACGCTGCACTGCTGACAAGAACACGTTTGCTAAATAAAACGTTTTACAATCAGATTCCATTGCAGCAGTGTCAGATGTATTGTGGTTGACCCTATTTTTCATATTTGTAGAACGAGTTTTAAGCCACAAAATTATATCTAGAACCTCAAACAATACGTCAATCTTTTTATCTTGCTATTTTTTCCCCACAAGGCCGCTCCGTTTAGAGGCAGACTGCCTGTTTGAGGCTCGTTTACACAAGCCCACAGCAGTACAGGCATTTGGTGGCTTTTTTACCCAGACTGAAGTCTTTACCTGCAGAATTTAAGGTAGTTTACACACAACCAAATAACTCTTTGGATAACAACAATAAAGATAACTCTTAACTGAGGACAGCAACAATAAAAAATAAATGACTTGTTAAATTTATGAACAAATGAAAGAATAAAGTTGAAACCACATTTTTACACACACTGTATAAAAAGACCCATAAGCATTCTTTTTCATCCCCCTCAGATATGAAATCAAACTAGACCTTTTATATTTTAGGTCACTTAGGATTTGAAAAAAATGACAAGAGGTTTGTTTTATCATAGATAACCCCTTATTGCTTTCTTCAAAGTCACAAACGAACACCAAGATTTTATGCCGTTAAATACTTTGTGATGATGTCGAAGCTCAGGAATTCTGTTACGTTTGTTGTCAACAAGTTAGTTAATTGGAGGCACACCCAATGCATTTTAAAGCCCACCTCAAACACACATTGTGTTAGATAATGGGGAAATCATAACATTAGGTAGGATTTTTATTGATTAATTATGGCCCTCCACAAAGACAAATTCTTGAAGGATCAAGATAAATCCCAGAGAGACTAGAAGAGGAAGCCTGAGGGAGATTGGAGACTGTAAGGTTGTGGCAGGGGAGAGTGTGGCCAGACACCATGAGATGGTTGGTGTAGAATGACTGTTTCAGCACAAAAAAAGAAACTGTCCAGATGACCTGACTGAAAAATGTTGGATTTTATACCTGGATTATTGAGCATGGACTTTGTTGTTTTCAACCAGTTTGACAAGGAGAAGGGGGTCTCTGCAGACCAAAAGTGGGCGTTTCTGGCGAATAGGCGTTTATGGGCGGCGAACACTGATTGGCTAACAGTATTTAATAGGCGTTTGTCGGCGGCGAACACTGATTGGCTGTGGGTAACCCTCAAAGTCACGAGGATTATTGATGAGGTAACGTTTCTTTGCGATGTTTGACAAAGAAATATGATTTATTGTACTTATAAAGTATGTTATGTTTTCACTTATGCATTTTATTGAAGTACGTTTATTGTAGGTTACGATAGTTTCGACCGTTCTCTCGTTGTTGTCGTAACGCACTGAGGTCAAGTGAACCTCCACCCTGCTCCAGCAGCTCTCACTGGTTTACACGTGCACGTTTACAACAACAACTGGGTGTTGCTTTTCAAAATAAAAGCTGAAAATAAAAGTTCTTAATACTTGAAAAACAAATATTTAAAAGCTGTGTATAACTGAAAAATATGAAAAACAAATAAATAAAAGTTGTTATTAGCTGAAAAATAAATAAATAAAAGCTGTTAATTATATCTATGTCTTTCTGCCATGTCAGGAACCACTCTCACTTCAGACTGACTCTAGAAGACCCAAAGATGTTGCTCAGAAACTTTGACCAACATCTGATGTTGACTTTCAAAATAAATCACCTCCAAAGTTTAACATAGTTCATAGTAATAGTCAAAAGTTGCTGACCTTGTTGCAACATGAGTTAACACAAACGAGTGTAAATTGTCAATGATTCAATAATGAGTAATAACTTATTCAATAATAAGTCTGTAATTTGTCAATAATAGTCAATAATTCATTCAAGAATAGATTATGGGTGTTTGGTATGGCTCAGTGGCTAAAATGGGTTGGATGTTAGAGAAATTACTTAATTTTCAATTACCTGAATGTACAAATTCCTTCATTTATAGTTAAACTTTAGGAAATCAACTTTTTTTTTCCTTGTGAAAAAAAATATCAAAATTAACTTTAAAATCCAATCCAGGATTAAGTAACAACTAGCAACACTCTAACTGTACTATGTTCTGTGTTTCCAACAGATGCTACGATGACTTCTAAAAATGGATGTCGCAATAAACACAATAAAAAAAATTCAATGATGCATCAAATGTTGTCTGAGTATGTTTTAAGGTAATAACAAATGAGAAATCTGGAAAACAAAGAGAATTCCTGAATCTGCCTTGTGTGCTTTGATGTGTACATAAGTTTATTGGAGGTCCTGAAACAACTTTTCTGAGAACACAAAGATTTTTATTTTACCTTTGGCCAAGATGTCAGTTTGAAATCAGGCTGCTTACTGCAAAATCAAGAGTTTTTTTAAGACAGACAGTCTTCATTTGTATTGTTTTGTCGACTAAGCTAAATGTAATTTCTAAAATATGGATAAATCTGATCTCATCATGCAGCATGAGCAACTGGGTATAGGTGTGAGGGCCAAAAGTCTGGTTATGTACTGACTCCTAAATGTGCTGGTTTTCTACTGAAACATGGAGTAGGGTTGACCTTTAAAATGTGAGACAGCTGAGGAAGTTAACCAGTAAACAGAAATACCTGCTCCAGTTGCAGAAATCTTACAGAAACTGACATCACTCATCTGCAGTGACTGCAGGTTGAACAAGACAATGTGAAGTTAAAGGAAACATCCTTTGTCCCAAGGCCAGTTTAAGTATCATTAATATTTTTCTTTCTTTATGAATCGATTGTAACTTTGTTCACATTTTTCAACAACCAAAATGGAATTTGTTTTTTTAATGTTATGGCTAGGTATTAAAAAAAAAACCTAACATTTAGCTCTCCCCACTACCCAGTTATGTTGCTCTTATTTTGAAATGTAACCGGAAGTTCTGTGTTAAGAGAGTCGAAAAAAGAAGTTATGGAGACGCCGCGGCAGTATACTGGAGCAATGTCGAACCGAGACGCCGCTAATGTCGAACCGGTTAACACCATAGACATAATATGCCTGTGGTTAACACAATCTGCCAATAACGCCTTGTTTTTAGACATCATGTGTCTGTGGTTACGGCATTTTATCGTTCAGCCTTTTTTTTTCTATCGTTCAGCCTTTTTTTTTCTATCGTCCAATCAGATGTGGCCGTCCAGACACGCCCATTTTTCTATCGTCCAATCAGATGTGGCCGTCCAGACACGCCCGTTTTTCTATCGTCCAATCAGATCCGGCCGGCCAGAAACGCCCATTTTCCTATAGTCCAATCAGATATGAGCGCCCAGATACGCCTTCCGAATTTGCCTGCAGAGACCCCTTCTTGTTGACAAGACTGTCAACCAGGAAGAGGACCGGCAACGGAGGAGGGGTGTACCAAAGAGACCATCTTGTCACAAGCAGAACTGGTTTGTTCCGCCTTGGAGTAAGCTGTTGGGGGAAGAATCAGTTTTGTGTTGTGTGTTTCCTTGACTGATGAAGCCTTCCGGATCGAAGGCGAAACATTTCAGCACAAAAAAAGAAATTGTCCAGATGACCTGACTGAAAAATGTTGGATAGAATGACTGTTGTTGTGAAGAAGAGAAAAAGAGTAAAATTAGAGAAGAAGACCAAATGATGGCAGAAGAAGAAGGAAGAATGTTGTGAGAAATTCAGAGAGGAGCTATTAAAAGCTCTGGGTGGTAAGAAAGAGCTTCCAGATGACTGGACTACTACAGTAACAGTGATTAGAGAGTTGGTAGTTGTGGTAGCCATCTTGAATTTGGCTGACTCCAAACACTAATCGGTTATAGATAAACACCTAATGATAATTTTCCAATTTTTTTTAAATTAAAATTCATCCTGTGTCTCATGAAATAGTTTGTTAAAGGTACAACAACAGACACACATTGTCTTTGTCACGTGTTAAAAGGGAATACAATAATAAAACAAGCGGCTTTCAGCTCAGGTATTGTAGTCATTTTTAAAAAACTGCAAAAAATACCTAAAATTGGGCCCCAGGGTGCTCTCATTTAAATAAATATTTGTTGGAAATTACAAATAAGTCAGATTTGTTATATAAATGATATGGAGAAACTAATATAATTAATTTTTTTCTTTCGGCAGTTTCTTCTTCAGGGGTCGCCACAGGGAACTAACTCACATGAACACTTGGTGATTGTTTTTACTCTGGATGTACTTCTTGACGGAACAGACCACTGAGCTACCACAGCCCTCTGTGTGGAGCAGAGAGCTGCCATGTAGGGTGTCGGGGGAGCAGATGGTGGGG
This sequence comes from Nematolebias whitei, assembly GCF_014905685.2. Classification (NCBI taxonomy): domain Eukaryota; kingdom Metazoa; phylum Chordata; class Actinopteri; order Cyprinodontiformes; family Rivulidae; genus Nematolebias; species Nematolebias whitei. The sequence goes on from NC_056519.1 coordinate 26,075,510, forward strand.
GTTAAGGGCCTTGCTCAAGGGCCCAGAGTGGGGCAAATGAGGATGGAGGCAGGTGTGGGTGCTTCATCTTTCCCACCCACATGTTGATGTTGTTGTTCCAGAGGATTGAACTGGCGACCTTCCAATCAGTGGCTCACCTTCCTTAACCTCTGCGCCACCACTCCCCCATGACAGTGAAACAAATATAATAACTGTAGTTATATTTTAGGCACTATTTCATTTGTGCAAGTTTTTTAAAAGCTTATTTTCTTCAAACCTTACAGTCATCCCACATTAAACGTTTTCTCCGATGTATAATGGGATCGAGACAGTCCCTCCCTAACATCTGGTCATTTAATGTAAAATCCTGATGAACTTCAGGTTGTGCTGGCTTCATCTGAGCAGCTGCTGTGAAGTGCATGCAGTGAATCTGCAGCAGGTAAAGACAACCTGGCACTTTCACGTGGAGGTGTGATCCAGCAAACGTTGTTTCAACTGTCAAACAACTTTTAAAAACTTTGGTTTGTTGTTTACCATCGAGGTATTTCCATTTACTCACATTCCTTAATTTTTGATAATCTTCTCTCAGAATTATACACACACACACATATATATGTGTGTGTGTGTGTGTATACATATATCTCATTAGGAATTACATGAATAACACATTTAAGAGGGCTGTCTTATTGGAAATCTAAGGCATATTATTGGTGTTACACAGCCACTGAACCAGTATTCTTTAGTGCTTCCATCTACTGTCCACATTTAGAACTAAAGTTCATTTAGTTAATTTTAAGGAAATGGACTGTACTTATACAGCACCTTTCTATCTTATTTCAAAATACTCAAAGCGCTTTACACTACAATCGGTGTCTTCATTTACCCCTTCATACAGCTCTATACTAGATCACTACAAAGCTAATTGAACAAATCATTCTAAAGAGACTAATCAGAGCTTTAGATCACATTCATACACTGATGGGACACACATCAGAGGCTATGAGGGGTTCAGTGTCTTGCCCAGGGACACTTTGACCTGTGACTGCTGGTGGATTCGAACCCCAACTCTCGCATTGGAGGATGACTGCTCTAACCACTCAGCCACAGCCGCCCCAAGGTATTAAGGTATTCTCAAGAAATTAGGAGCAATTCCAGAAGTGGAAACTTTTTTAAATTTGCTACAGACAGGTATTTTCTACAAAATAAAACCAAAATTAAAACGTTGCCGCGGAGTGACAGGATATCAGTTTTGTCGGCCCTCATGGTGCAATGGTTAGACAAATGAAGGGTGGAGACCTGAACGTAGTTTCTGAATGAGAAACTAGAGTGAGAACTGGCACAGGGAACACCAGGGGCTGTTTCAAACACAAGGGATATAAAAATAACAGAAAATAAGAAGATACCAAAACCAGAAGACAAATTAAATAACTGTAAAAACCCAGACTGTGACAGTTACAGACTTTTAAAAAAAAATAAGAATGTGATTAGGTCTGCGTTGCTTCCAACAAAGTTCAGTCAGGTCCTCTGGACAGTTTCTTTTTTTTTTTTTTTTTAAACATTTTGTCTTTCCATCCATTCTTGGTCTGCTGCCTTCATACATCTCCTCCTACATGTCTCTGTGTGAGTGCAGCTACAGCGTGCGCTCTCAGGACATTATTACCTGCAGTGTTCCCTCAGTGAGGACTGAATTAGACAAAAGGGCCTTCTCCTACTCCGCTCCTGTTTCCTGGAATATCTTACAAAAAGATCTGAAGCTCTCGACCTTGACCTCTCTAAGTGGCTTCAAACATCGGTTAAGTTCCTGGAAAAACCCAATGCAGACATGTTCCTATTTTTAGTTTCCTACACAGCCTTACAACCTAGCTGTTTTTTTGTTACATTTTTTAAAATACCATTTTGTTTTCACTTGTTATTCTCAGTTTGTATGCATCCTTCATGATTGTTGTTGTCTTTATTGTCCACTGTTGTCATCACTCTTTGTTAAAACTTGGTCTCTCTTGTAAATGAGTCCCCGAGGCTCAATGGGACTAACCTGTATAAATAAAGGCTGAATGAAAAAAGGACTTCATCAGTCTGAGGAGCCACAACAAACTCAGTCTTATAAATAGCACCTTCTCATAGTGGGTCAACTAGTTTGATGGTGATAAGATGGTTTCTGTAGTCTGCGCTATCCTCCGCCGACTTGTGAGGCAGTCATGGTCAAAGTGGTTCAAAACGTCAAAGTTCATGCTCAACAATCCAGGTAGAAAAATCCAAAGTTAAGTCAGAAAGACTTCAATTCCAAAAGACTGATGAAGTCTTTTGGATAAAAGACAAAACGTTTCAACAACAAGAATCCATCCAGAGGACCTGACTGAACTTTGTTGGATTTTTCTACCTGGATTATTGAGCTTGAACCTTGATATCTGTATTTGTTTATTTTATTTAACCTTTATTTATCCAGGTAGTCTCACTGAGTCAGGAGGACTCATTTTCAAGAAAGACCTGTTTGGGAGCAGATGGTGGGGGTTAAAGGTCTTACTCAAGGGCCCAGAGTGGGGCAAATGCAGGTGGAGGCAGGTGTGGGTGTTTCAGCTTTCCCAACCACTTTTTGATGTTGTTGGCACGGGGAGTCGAACTGGCAACCTTCCGATCACAGGCTCACCTTCTCTAACCTCTGCTCCACCACCCCACTTGTATTACTGTATTACAGTACTGTAATACCGTATTTCTGTAATTTTTGCTGTATTTCTGTGTGTGAGGTGGGGGACACCTGGACAGGTCCATCACAGGGACACACACAAACAACCCTTCATATTCTCACCTGAGCTGACAATAAACCTAATGGGGATGTTTTTAGTCTGTGGGAGGAATTTGGAGAAGAGAACATGTAAAGTCCACACAGAAAGGCTCCAGGCAGGAGTTGGACCTGCAACCTTCTTGCTGTGAGGTGAGAGCTCTAACGTTGAGTTGTTTTGTGCACGAAAAGCTCTTTCTAAATGAGGTGTGACTGGATTGTTGTCCTTTGGTCCAGTTAAAGTCTGACTCTGCTTTCAGTGGTTATCTGGTGTCAGTCGGTTCTTGCTGAGACAGGAACAGACTGTTTCTGACTTGAGAAAGAACTGGACATGTGGCTGAAGGAGTGGGCAGGACCGCCCGGGACTTGAACATGAATGTCTGGTAAGCCACTCCACAACAAGCCAAATCCAAGCAAAAGCTCCTCACACCTACGGAGAGGCTTGAATAAAAAAGGATGGATCACACTTTCCTTTGGCATTTATTTTATATAACTTTTGTTGAAGGAACGTCAGTTTTTGTGAAGAAGCTGTGTAAATGTTGAGATCTGCTGAAGAAGCTGAAACTGAGTTGTGACAGCTAAAAAAATTAACACTAGCTAAACGCTAAAAGTAGCAAAACGCTAGCTAAAAGCAAAAAATAAAAAATAAAAAGGCTAACTAAAAGGTAAAGTAAAAAAGATAGCAAAACAATGAAAGTAACAAAAAGCTAGCTGAAGTACTAAAACGCTAGCTAAAAACTAAAACTACCAAATTCTAACTAAAAGTTAAAAGTAGCAAAAGTCTAGCTTGCATTTGAAACTAGCAAAAGGCTAATCAAATGCTAAAAGTAGTAGAAAAATAGCTGAAGCAGCAAACGGCTGACTAATGACTAAAAGCTAAAAATAGTAGATTGGAAGCTAAAATTAGCAAAAAGTTAGTTAAATGCTAAAAGTAGTAAATATGTACTTAAAAGCTAAAAGTAGCAGAACAGTATGAAAGGGCAACAAAGGGCTTATTGGTGGCTCAAAGATAGAAGTAGCAAAAGGCTAGTAAAACGCTAAAAGTAGCTAATAAGTATTTCAAAATCTAAACTGGTAGAACAGTAAAAGCTAAAAGTAACAGAATGACAGCTAAATACTTAAAGTAGCATAAAGACAAAAAAAGAGCAAATATGCTGAAGCAGCAGCAACACGGTGGCTCAGATGGTAAATCTGTTGCCTCTCAGCTAGAAAGTCGCTGGTTCAAATCCTGGCCTTTCTGGGGGGAGTTTGCATGTTCTCTCCGTGCATGAGTGGGTTTTCTCCGGGTGCTCCAGCTTCCTCCCACGGACCAAAAACATGCATGTTAGGCTGATTGGTAACTCTAAATTGTCCCTAGGTGTGAGAGAGAGTGAATGGTTGTTTGTCTTATTTGTCTCTATGTGTCTCTGCGATGGACTGGAGACCTGTCCAGGGTGTCCCCGCCTCTTGCACAGTGACTGCTGGATATGGACACCAGTAACCTGGACAGGAATAAGCAGGTAAAGATAATGGATGGATGGATGCTGAAGCAGATTTCAAGGATGTCTCTGGGCTGCTGCGTGCTGAAACGAACAGCCTGCAGCAGATACAAGTCGCACTACCAGGGAAACCTTTGAAGTGACTTGCTATAGGGACAAAAACCAGACATGACACAATCAGTCAAGTCTCATATAAATTTAAACCAACTGTCAGTTTCCAGGTTTCCAGGATTACAGGGAGGGCGCGTTTTAACTTACTGCACAGCATGTACTGCCCAAACTATGGAGTACTGAATACTGAGGGGTGTGACTAAATAATAAATGTCAGACAAGTGAAAGACAACCCCGCCCCCCTAATAAAAAAACCTCTAAAAAAACTAAAGACAGAGACCAGAACAAGCTGCCACCTAACCCCACACGTTTATTCCATGAAGCTTCAGAACGATAGAAGGGATTCAAATATCTGCTTTTTAAATTTGATAAACAAGCTGGGGGTTTATTCTTACTCAACACTTGATTTGAAATTATTATCTCTCTGTTCAGGTTCAGTCACAAAGCAACGCTGCTTCACTACAGAAGGAATTCTTCAGTTTGTGTGTTTTCTGTATTGGGGGGGGGGGGGGGGGGGGTGTTCTAGTTTCCTCCTGCAATCAAAAGCTGTGAGAAGATGAGACTGCAAACTGGCCTGAGGTGAGGGTGTGTGTCTCTTTGTGTTGAACCTGTGATTGACTGGTGGTTCAGGTGTTCCCCATGTCTCACTGCTGGGATGGGCACCCCAAACTGGATTGAACAGGTTCAATCAATTAGTTAAAAAAAATCTAAAAATAAACCATTTTTAAGGACAGTTGGATGTTGCAGATTTGAAGCAAACTGAACTAAACAAAAAGTAAACAAATAAAAGTAGCATTCCTTGATGTAATGCAAATTGCTCACCAACTTCCATCTCAAAGTCGCACAATCTGTTCGCACTCAGAATATGTGCTGTGGATGATGCTCAGCTACCACCACAGTTAACAACAATATATGTAAAACTGACTGACTTCTAACCAGTGGTGGCTGGCCAATAGAGGGTGCCAGGTCGCCACCCCACCACATTACCTTGAATAAGACATTAAATAAAAAAATAATAAAATAAAAATATTTTTGAAATATATGTATATATTTTGTTTAGTTGTGTAAGATAAATATTTTATAGTTAATTATGAGTAAAGTTGTTTCGTTCAAAAATGTTTTCTGATTGGTGATGACGTATTTCCACCCAGCAGTGCAAAAATCAAAAATCGTGCTTTAAATGTTACCTACGAGTGACGTGTATGTGTTTGCCTGAGAACAACGGCCATAATTGGTTGAATAGTCCACTGCGCCCCATGAGTGAGGAAAAGAAAAAAGTAAAGAAGAAGAAGCAGAGCCGGTCTGGAAGCGGACCCATCTCTACTATAGTGCATAAATAGATTTGTTATTCTGGTTATCACGGGTGTACAATAATTTCCCTCAAAGTACGATAATTTTATGTCTCTAGTGCGATAATCCTACATTTCTCACCTGGCAACACTGTTGCCCTTAGACTTTTGTTAAAAGTTGTACATGCACAGTTAGCTCCTCTTCAATACAAGAGGCCATTCTGGGCGCACCTGTCCTGCGCCCAGAGCTGAATGCACGGTACAGATTGTGTTTCTGGAAAAGTTTGTGCCACTCCCAACCAGTTTATGTGTGAGAGGCTAGCTGCTGCAGGGCTTTAAGCCATTGAAAGCCTTTAGCTAATGCCTATGTTGGCATTTCTGACTGATATGCCTCTCAACTTTTAGATGTCTCTGTGGAAAAAAAACTTCAGCTGTGTATTCTAAAAGTGGGAGCTGGTGAGTTTGTTTGTTTGTTTGTTTCTGGAGCTTGCATGCTATTGCTAGCCTCCAGGTTATTATATTGGGATCTATGATAAATCATTGCTGTTGTTACATTTATTTGAATGTGCTTATAGAAAAAATAATTATCAAACATTATTACTTGTCACGGGCAGCACGGTGGCGCAACTGGTAGAGCTGCTGCCTCTCAGCGAACAGGTCCCTGGTTCAAACCCCGGTCCAGGGGCCTTCTGGGTGGAGTTTGCATGTTCTCTCCGTGCATGCGTGGGTTTTCTCCGGGTACTCCGGTTTCCTCCCACAGACCAAAAACATGCATGTTAGGCTGATTGGTAACTCTAAATTGTCCCTAGGTGTGAGTGAGAGAGTGAATGTTTGCTTGTCTCGTTTGTCTCTATGTGTCCCTGTGATGGACTTGCGACCCGTCCAGGGTGTACCCCGCCCCTCGCACAGTGATTGCTGGACATGGGCACCGGCGACCCCCGTGACCCAAAATGGAATAAACGGGTAAAGATAATGGATGGATGGATGGATGGATATTACTTGTCACTGATGGCATTGTTATATTATTTCTGAACACCTGCATTGTATTGATCTGGATAATGAAAAATAAGCCTCTTGCAATAAGTAACTGGCTCCTAGTGTTAACATTGAAGCATTTAAATTGAAGGTACATTGAAATGGTGAAATGCTATTGCTATGTGCACTAAGGTGCAATATTAAAACTGTTAATATTAGGAATATTTAAAAGTACTCAAATAATGAGCTTGATTCTATTATATTTTGAAGTTATATCACTATAGTAATGATGATAAAACCTGTACATGTATTGCTTATATTTATTATGGTTTTTGATATTGATCAAATCCAGGGTTATTGATTATTAGGTCTGTTTCACACACACCAGGTTCCTGTTTCCATGTCTGTTGCTGAGCTGACCAGACAGGATGGAGAGCTAAAGTTTCGAAACAGGAAATCGGATGAATCCTCATAACTCCTTCCAGTGCGGTATGAGGTGCTTTTAGCCTACAGATACATTTTCATTCACACTCTGGACTGTATATACGGAAACCCCCATGATAAACGAGGGACTACTGTAGTTGGAAAAGCAAAAGGAAATTATGTGGAATAGTTGTCTGGCTGGCAGTGATGTCACACAATTTACAGCCTCCATATTGCAAAGTAAACGTGACTCCACTCATTCCCACACACACACCCACACCCACACACACACACACACACACACACACACACACACACACACCATGGTTTGCTTATGTCCAAATTGGGGGCGCATATTTTAACTACCTACCTTAGGGGACACCCCTTTCTGAATGGGTTAGGGACAAACTGCTATGTGATTTTTTTTACTCTAAATTTACAGAAAACAAATGTCACCTGAAAATTTTGTTTAAATCCTTTTTTGATAAAATTATTTTTTGCCTTCACATTGGGGACCAGGGAATTTTTAAGTCCACTTTGGGGACTTGAGTTTTACACAGATACACAAACTGATTAAAGTCACCTTTGGGTACCTTATATCCCTTTGGGGACTTAAGATTTACACAGATACATAAACTGGTTAAAGTCACCTTTGGGTACCTTATGACCCTTTGGGGACTTTAATTCAATTCAGTTCAATTCAGTTAATTTATATAGCACCAAATCACAACAAAGTTGTCTCAGGATGATTTACAGGAACATTCACATACATAGAAAAGCCAATTAGTAAAGTTCTTCATCTAAGAAAGTTTTATACAGTTTTACACAGATACACAAACTGATTAAAGTCACCTTTGGGTACCTTAAATCCCTTTGGGGACTAGTCATTGTTTTATCTACAGCTATTTCAAAACATATGTAATATGAACAAAACAGTGTACTACAAATATGCAACCTTGTATTAGTTTATATTGACCTGGCCAGTTGTTCTCGACTTTTGAATTGGGGAAACCTTGCCTAATACAACCCTAAAAGAAATGTTGCACAATATACTGTACAAGCAGCAATGCAAATGTGAAGACATACAGAAAGTACTCTAGATCATCAAGATTAAAATTTCCTTTTATCTTTAAGAACTCTATTGTTTAGCTTTGTGCCAAAAGTAGTTTTTATTTTACCTTAATTTGGTTCATAGATCTGTTATCCAGTCTGAAGTTAGATAATCTGCACAAACTCAAAGACCACTGTTTGAACCAATTCTGAGCCACTTCTGTTAATGTGTGATCAACTCTGTTTTAGTTCACACAACATACTGACATAGTTGGGCCTCTGACATTGATGTTTTACATTTTACTTCTGCTCAAGCACAGCACTTGCATATGATTTTTTAATTGAATATTTATTTATTGAATATGTTTACAAGATGTTTTCCCAAAAAAGTATTCTTCTATATCACCCTCTTGAAATAATTTTTTTCAATAAATGAAAATCATAAATAAATGTATTTTCAATTTTTATATATATAAATTCTTCCTAATTTTTTGTAGTTTAATTTTTTTAACTAGTTACCAGCCTATTGGATTTTATGGACCTGCTTCAGGCTACAGATGATTGGTTAAATCACTATGTTTTATATATCAAAATATTTTTTCAAAATGTTTAACAAATTTATAGTCTTATTTCAGATTTGTTTAGTATTAAATCATGTGAAATTTGAGACTTAATGTCAGCCCAAAAAATACAAGCAAAAGAAAAATAATCCCAACAATAAAATGCTTAGTAACTTTTTTACTAAATTTCAGAACACTGTTGAAATGCTCTGCAGTTCAAATAAACATTGGAAAAGAGCATGAATCATCAGGACAGGCTTTGGGCAACAAAAATACACTTTCACTGGCTAAAAAGTGTTTTGTATTCAACATATTCATTTCAAGTATTACATCAAAACAAAAACTACAATCATTATTTGGCACACAATTCAATTCACACATTCAATTTTTGATACATTTTTTTTAACACCAGTCTAGTTTCAGTCCTTAAGTGCATAGGGTTCTGCATTGATGCAAGTGTCTTTACCAACAAATAAAAAGATAGTCTAATAACTTTTGAGGTAATTTTCAGTGAAATTGTTATGAATAGTTAGTACCTTGTCAGCTGTGACATCCATCATAGAGCACAAAGTATGTAGAAAATAGACGTCTTTGTCAAGGCTAGGCAAATGGTTAACAAACAAGGTGTTTTTTTTATTCTATAAAACAACTTTCTCAAAAACAACACACTTGTGTCAAAGAATGCTACATTACCTAATATTAAACCCTTAAACTTTTGGATGGCACCATTTTGTTAATAAAGTTTGTCACTTTATTCTCAGTCGATGTCCATATTACTATGCATATGTTTGTGTGCAGAGCATAGATAGACCATGCATATACTACTGATGCGAAGGCTGCTGAATGTATTATTCTACCAGAAGATGAGCAAACTTTTGGACTGACTAAACGTACTTATCAGTCAGATTGATACATTTGCCACTTCATCATTACAGGCAAATAAAAGTTTATGCTCAGCATATAAACTGAAAACAAACTGTCATGCAAAAGTGCATTGAATTTAATTAACTAATGCAAATTCTTTCACATCTGTGTGTTATTTTTGAGGAAGTAGTTTTGCAAGTCTGAAAAAGAAAAAAGAAAAACTGGTACTCATTTGGCTACCCAGTAGCCTAATCCAGATGAAGACATAAGTCTTTCTCCATACTCTGTGATCCATGACTGATGTTTCAGCAAATAAGATACCAACTATTGAAAACTATTTTGACACATTATCACTTCAAAAAATGTTCAGATGGTCCCTTTTCTGCTCAAACCTCAAATATTACATCAAGAAAAGCAGCAGAGAAGAAAGAGGAGGAAAAAGTGCTATCATTAAAAAAATCTACATACTTGATTAAATTTAATACAACATGTCAAAATGTCTAAACTAGGCTGAAAATCACAAACAACTATAATAATTCTTTGGCACAAGCCAGTCTCTTCAAGGCAGTGATCCGGTTTCTGACAATTTTTTACCCAGTCCAGTTTCTGTCCTCAAGTACATTTGGCTCTGCTTGATGCACTGAAGGAAGTGTATTTTCTGAGGTACCTTGCATGTGTGGACGAAATTCATCATGTGTTTTTCAACCGCACGAACCTCTGTGTCTTCCCACTTATGTTTAGCATTCCCCCGGTTGCCTGTGAAGAACAAATGTAAAGACCATACTATTTTAAAAAATCAGTGTTTATCTAAAACATAGATGGCATACATTACTTCAGAACACTGCAAAAGCTGTGTATAAAAATATTGTATTCATGTTAAGAAAACCCCCACCCTACATTAGATTTAGAATGGGTTTGGACAAAATGGATTCACAGTTGAATATTCAAATATTTTTACTAAATTACTAGAACTGTAGTCAATAGGTAGAAAGAAATTGTTGATGAAGATGATCATCATCATTGATGCTTCTGTCTGGTATCAGTTTATTGTAATTTTTCTCTAAGAATTCAATTGCAACTCACATGAGGCAGAGAGGTGACAGCATGCTTGCAAAATGTAATACGTCTGCATATTTATAATATTTGTTTTTCAATTATCCTGTTTTTTTTTTCAATTCAATTCAGTTTATATAGCACCAAGTCACAACAGAAGTCATGTCAGGGCACTGAACAGAAACATTCATATATAAAAATAATAATTCAACACTATTTATCTGAGGAGCAGACCGTTTAGTTTAACTCCATTGCAGAACTCTCATCTTGAGCAAGCACAAAGGTGACAGTGGTAAGGTAAAACTCCCTCATGAGGAAGAAACCTTTAGTAGAACCAGACTCGGGACATGCAGCATCTGCTTTAACCAGCTGGGTTTGGTAGGAACAGGAAGGAGGAACAGATACATAATGGCAGGTCAAGAATCACATGATAGAAATAGTATCAAATGAAAACTATTCAATTTTAACAATTCATTTTAAGAAATTAGGTCAATTTGTCCTCCAGTAGTCTAAGCCTATGGTAGCATAACAAGCCAACCCTAACTATAGGATTTATAAAAAAGGAAAGTCTTAAGACTAGTCTTAAAACTAGACAATGTGTCAGTCTCATGGACAGAAACTGGAAGTTAGTTCCACAAGAGAGGAGCCTGATAACTTCCTCCCATTCTGCTTTTAGAAACTCTTAAGAACCATGAGTAAGCCTTCATTGTGAGAGCTAAGTGCTCCATTAGGAAAATATGGAACAATAAGATCTCCAACATAAGATGGAGCTAGGTTTTAAGGGCTTTAATTTAATTTATTTATTTAAATTAGGACAATACAACATGTCAGCAGTTAGCATCAATGTAAATATGCTAGAGTTAGCACAACATCTAATTTTCATTCGTTGTCCTATGGCAAGAACAAGAAACAGCCCGCACAAAGAGTAGAGAATAATACAAACATCACCTACTGTATATAATACAACATGAAATTATAATAAAGATATGATGCCATAACAAAATAGACAATTACCTACATATGAGTGCACCTCTGGTTAGTTCTCAGTCAACATTTCAAAGAGTTTATAGATTAGAAGTAAGATTTTGAATTAAATTTTGGACTTGACAGGGAGCCAATGGAGAA
>NC_056519.1:26107192-26146072 GCF_014905685.2 Nematolebias whitei
AAAAAAAAGACAAGTACCCATAATTCATAGCGTGAATGGAAGAGGGACAAAAAGCACACAGAACCCAGTCAGGGCATCATACTGATCAGGATCTGTGAGTTTGGTGCTCCAACGACCTTGTTCACCAGATGCCACAGCCACTAACTGTGAAAACTTTCTAAAATTCTTCCAGGATAAAGTGGCTTCAGTCAGACAGGTCACTAGTTCTGTTGCTCCTGACTCCTCTGCTGTCTCTGTAGCTCCAGTCGTGTTTGAACACTTTCAACCAGTGTCCCTTGCCACTCTCACTGATGTTGTTCAACACATGAAGCTCACTAATTGCCCACTGGACGTTCTTCCCTCCAAGTTCTTGAAAGAGGTTTTTAATTCTGTGGGTTTCTGTATTTTAACATTTTTAAACTCCTGCCTTCATCTAGGAATTGTCCCTGCTGCATTTAAACATGCTCTGGTTAGGCCCCTTCTTAAAAAACCTCACCTAGACCCATCACTTTTATCAAATTTTAGACCTATTTCGCATCTGCCTTTTTTATCTAAAGTCTTAGAAAAAGTTGTTTTTATGCAGTTACAACTTGTTTTAGAAAACCATGGTATCTATGAAACATTTCAGTCTGGATTTAGAACCAGTCATTCTACCGAATCAGCCCAGTTAAAAGTCCATAATGACATTTCCATGTCCATGGATGTCAAGTGTCCCGTTGCTCTGGTGCTGCTGGACCTTACAGCTGCGTTTGATACAGTGGACCACGCTGTCCTGTTGTCTCGTCTCCAACATTACGTTGGAATTTCTGGTACAGCTCTCAAGTGGTTCACTGCTTATTTGACCAACAGAACGTTCTCTGTCATGCTGAATAATCTGTCTTCCTTCACTGCCCCTCTCTCTTGTGGTGTGCCACAGGGTTCTATTCTTGGTCCTGTCCTCTTCACATTGTACATGCTGCCCCTTGGATCAGTGATAGCCAAACATAATTTTTCTTTTCACTGCTATGCTGATGATGTACAAATTTATTTACCAATGAAACCTAAAAACAGTAACCTTCTCACACCTTTCGTTGATTGTATTGCCAACATTAAACAGTGGCTTCATCTTAATTTTTTGTTTTTAAACGAAGGAAAGACAGAATGCATTTTCTTTGGTGATGATGCTCCCTGTAACTTTGGTGCTCTGACATCCAAGTTCAGATCCACAGTTAAAAACTTGGGAGTGACATTTGATAAAGACTTAAAGTTTGACAAACAAATATCCTCTGTAGTCAAGGCCTGTTTTTATCAGTTACGTCTTTTATCCAAAGTTAAGCCTTTTTTAAATCATTCTGACTTGGAAAAGGCCATCCATGCTTTTATAACTTCAAGGCTCGACTACTGCAATTCCCTATATGCAGGAATCTCCCAATCCTCCATTAGACGACTGCAATTGGTCCAAAATGCTGCAGCTCGACTTTTAACCAACACCTCCAGACGTGAGCACATCACGCCTGTTTTATTTTCTTTCCAATGGCTTCCAGTCGATTTTAGAATTAAATTAAAAAATTTATTATTCACTTTTAAAGCTCTCAATGGTCTTGCCCCGCTATATTTGTCTAATCTTGTAGCTGTCCGTGAATATAGGAGAACACTGAGATCTTCTAATACATTTCTACTTTCTGTCCCAAAATCCAACTACAAACGATGGGGTGACCGGGCCTTTTTGGTTGTCGCACCCAGACTCTGGAACCAGCTACCTCAGGACTTGTGCACCATCACTGACATGGAGCATTTTAAATCTAAACTTAAAACCTTTTAATTCAGGCAGGCTTTTAATACCTAGTAGGTCTTTGACAATTTTGCTATGTTTTAATTGTAATTGTTTTAGTTTTTAACTGGCTGATTTTTTATTCTTGTTTGTTTTTAATTTCTGTACTGTGCAACACTTTGTGCACCTTTTGGCTGCTGGAAAGGGCTCTATAAATAAAGTTTGATTGATTTGATTGATTGATTGTTCAGGTGGGTAACGAGTACCCTCATTGCCCAGCGGACCACTACCCAGAATTCCTATCTGGAACATGCCAGCTCAAAAAATCCTTGTGGGCTTGATCAGGGCCTCAGGCTGGTGGGACTCTGTGATTTTGGCACTTCTACGACCTTGTTTAGTGACCTAACAAAACACCCATATTTGCCTTGTACATCATTACCCACAATTCCACACTGAAACAAGTTAGTGACACCAAACTTTAAAATCCAGTACTTTCCACCAGGCTGAACCTAAGCTGTGAATTTAGATCTTGTAGGTGGTTCCTAAGGTGTCAAAATGTCACATGAGCATTTTGGCGGGAAACTGCAAATTTGAACCAAAAAATATAATAAAAGAATGCAACTGCATCAAAAACTGCGGTTCGAGACTGAAAGCACTCAGAAAGTGTCAAGGATTGGCACATTGTCTCACTGGAGCTTCTGGTTTGAGTTTTGAACTCATTGTTCCACATACAACACATTTCTAATGATCGCAATGTAACTTCTGACAGCAAGTAACCAGGACCACAAAACTTTCAGAGGATATAACTGGAGACATGCTGATTGCACCTTGTGAGTTTGAACCCTTTGGGAGGTTCCTAAGGGGTCAACAGGCCCTCCAAATGTCAAAAGGTCAGGCCTTTTTGTAAGGATGGTACCATTTGGTGGGCTCTGTTTGTGTCTGTGTTTCCCTTGTGTGTTCCTCTTCAGTTTAATTGGTGTCACCCTTGTCTCGTCACAGCTGTTTGTAATCACGTCTCGTCCTGTCCTTGTATATAAGCCGTCTGTTCAGTCTTGTCCCTCGTTGCGTCGTATTCGTTGGGTATCTAGTGTTCTCCTGCGTCTCCTGAGTTTTCCTGAGCTTCCTGAGTCCCTTCTGAGTTTCCCTCCTGAGTCTTCTAGTTTATGTAAGTGTTGCTGCCACATCAGCTTATTGTTTTGTTACTTTTTTATTCGTCATTAAAGTATTTAGTTTTTTAATCTGCCGAGTTGAGTCCTGTCTGCACTACTGGGTTTGTTCCTGTCCACCAAACCCTGACACTTTTTAATTAATACAAGTGATGGATGGTCCATAATTCCTAGAAAATAGGAGCTAGAGACACAAAATTTTCTGGGTTAGAGAGCAGCTCTCAGCTGATGACACCCTAGAAATTTGAAACAGATTGCATTGTCCTAGGGCAAGCTGTAAGGCCCTAAAGTTCAAGGCCTGTCATGTGATTTTGGCTTTTGTGCTTCCTATAGGAGTAACTGAGGAAGATGAGCCTGTACCATTGTAAAGATCTGGTTAATAGAAATCTATCAAGCCCGCTCTCATCTCTGCGAGCTTCCTAGAAGTCGCAGAGCAGCCCAGAGTGTGTGAATGGAGGCCTCACACACAACAGTGCAAATAGACATGGCCTCTGTGCATGATGTCGTGCATGTGCAGGCCTGAAACTCTCCAGGCTCCTTCATATGTTTATGTTTAATGTATCCTGTACATTTTAGGATATTGGCTTATTCCTTAAGGAAGTTAAAGCTTTGAATGTGAAGCTTGCTTTATTTTTCTGTAAGCACTTAGGGAAGAAGGATGTTTCTTGCATACGAGAACATTTTGGGTCACAGCTTCCCGTAACAATGTCCTACAAAGATGATCTTGTACCATTGTAAATACCTGGTTAATAGAAATCCAACAAGCCTTCTCTCATCTCAGTGCATGTTTTCTACAACCCTTAAAATGCCGTAGAGTGTTCTAATCATGGGTTTCCTTAGCCTTAACATGGGACATTTAAGTGTCCCCCATGCATGCTGTAGTGAATGCACAGACATGAAACTGTGTAGGCCCCTTCATGTATTCAAGCTTAATATACTATGTAGATTTGAAGCAGTTGAGTTATTCTAGAAGGAAGTTATACCACTTTGAATTTTGTAGCTCTTACTGCGTTTTTCAGACTACAAAGCACACTGAATTACAAGGCGCAATATGAATAAACCGGTCTGTTTTCATATCTAAGGTGATAAGACTCACTGTTGATTTTCAAAAAATTAAAGGATTGTAAATGCTAGGTTTAAGACTACTAGGTTTAACACTTTCCTTTTTGATAAATCGTATAGTTAGGGTTGGTTTCTTATGCCACTATAGGCTTAAACTCAGGGCTTAATTTGTAAATTGATTGATGCCAGAACAGCGGGTGGGCCGCAGTGTGTGTGGGGCTCATTTGGGGGGTGGGGATCTGTGGGTTCTCCCACAGAAAATTTTGAATAACAGAGATACCATTTCCTAGAATCTGGTGTATTTCAACAGGTTGTTAAACATCAATATTTGCCTACAGTTGTAAACACTAGGTTAAATTACTGTTTTGGAGAGCAACAGTAGGTTGTGTGTGAATAGAGCAACTCTGATTCTGTCAGATGTCCTAACCCCCTCCCCTCACATCATGGTTCTGAGCTGAACTCTTCTCTGCTAAATCCAGTCCTGGTTGTTGCTCCTGCTCCATTCTCAAAGTGGCACCTTTTGAAGCACCTGAAGGCTTCTATTCTTGGTTGTTGGACAGTCCATCTATCCATCCATTTATTTTATCAAAGTAAATTGGACTGTCTTTGACATTTTGATCACTGTTTTTATTTTGACAAATAAGTGCCGTTGTTTTAAAACGTGATGTAATGTGAATAACATATCAAACATTTCTCGTGTTCTATTTTTTATTTATTTTACAGTAAGCTTTTAAATTTTTTTTATGTCTGAAATATATGCAGGAGTTCAGACACCAGTAGTTGTGCAGGTGTTGTATAGAGCTGTCTGGAGATGCTGCACATAACGTGCACTGTCTGCAGGGCGTGACGCAGAATGTGTTGGTTGAAGACACTTAAATCCTTGTGGGACATGCTACAAGGGGTGTTTTTCAGTGCACAACACTGCTGAGGAGGGACAATGAGAGGAAGAATAGAGAAGGATTCTACGTAGCACCTCTGTGTATCTGTGTATAAATGTGACCATCCTGTCACTCCGTCCTCACACCCCCTGCCTCCTCTCCTGCTCTCCTCCCAGCCTGGAGCTGAGTGAAATGGGTGGAGTGTCGGCTTCACCCAGCACCAGCCTGGGCAGGAGCGTGTGAGCGAGCCCGGTGTGCTGTGGCTGGAACATCCACTTCACAGACTGGATAACATTTTCTCTCGTATTTTTAATTAATAATCAAAATAAAAATTACTTTTAGGGGCAGAGATTTGAGTTGCCAAAGTCGATCAAACAGTTACTGGAACATAGCATATTGCAATAATGTGGGAAGTGTTTATAAAGCCTTAATGTAGATATATAAATACTAAAATAAACTACTACTTACTACAACGACTACTACTTGTTCTACTATCTCTACTTTGTGTTTTTTTCACTTATTGTGTGTGTGTGAGAGTGTGTGGGGATCTGGGAATGGAACCTCCACAATATACAAGGGACTATTGTATATGAATAAAATGAATTGTATTGAAGTGAACTAGGCAGAAAAATTAAACTTTAGAATTGCATTCTTGGAGTCAGGTCGCACTTATACCCTGTGAGCTTGGTACAGACTGGTGCATTATAAGGGGGATCAAAGGAGCCTTCAAATGTGCTGTGGGACTTTGTTGCTGGTGATAGGAAGTAGCTAAAGCTACAAAATTTGAACTGGGGTATGTTGGAAGCACATCTAACACATATCCAGTGTGAAATGTGATGGAAAAGCATGTGAAAATGTTGGAGTTACAATTGGTCCTTTTCAACATTGTACGCAGAGAGTCCTTGGACTCTGGGTGGCAGCTGCAGAGTGTGATTTCCTGTCCGGAGTGACACAAATTTCCCTTTGTTGGATAGGAGTAGGACCCTCATGGAGCCAAATAGTGCCTCGAGATGTGTCCTGTGCTTATTTTTTCACAATATTGCACATCCAACTGGCTTTTGAGTGTGCTTTGAATAGCCACAAGCATTTTATTCGTTTTTTTGGTGTCCTTAGGGTCAAAAGTCATTAGGTAGCACCCTGGGTCTTGTATTATTACAAAAACCAGGGTATGACAAGAAATAACTTTGGACATGGAACACCCAGACACATTAACATTTAATGTGACATAGTTTGGTGGAAATGATGGAATCCCAGTGAATGTGAAGGTTCTAGGTGCTTGCTAAGGGCTTAAAGGGCCATCTGAATATTTTTGTGTGAATGTTTGTGTTATTCCTGTTTCTGCCAGGATCACTTACAAAATTTATCTGCTCACCTTCCAATGCTTATACGGTAATGCACCATCTTATTTAAAAGAACTTCTCACCCCTCATTGTCCTTCACACACTCTGCTCTTCCAACACTCATCTTCTTCTCACTCCCAGGTCTCGATCCTGCACAACAGGAGACCAGGCTTTCTCCTGCGCTGCCCCTCGGCTGTTGAACGCCCTGCCTTCATATCTGAGGGCTCCACAGACCGTGACATGTTTTAAAAAGGGTCTTAAAACCTTTCTTTTTACCCAGTTTTTTAATTCATTTTACTGTACTTTTTTTAAATTCACCCATAGTTCCTTTTTGATTATTTCATCAGCATTTTGTGCATTTTAAGTTTTTTTTTTATGTGTTCATTCTGAGGCGTTATCCTCCTGGTTGTTTTGCTCTCGGTTGCTTTTATGGTTGCTTTTATCCTGCTGCTATCTGATGTTCACTTTTTGTGACACTTTGAGATTCACTGTGAATGTGAAGTGCATTATAAATAAAAGTTATTATTATTATTATTTATTACAAAATCCACTGTATAAACAGTCATATTAATTAACATGAAACACCCAGACACACCAAAAAAATAACAATATAATTTATATTTGATTATATTTTGAATACATTGTATCAAGTGAAGACCTACCACATGGGCTGTCATGCAACTAGGAAGCTGAAATTCACCAAGCAACTTCATCTATAGGAGCTTAAAAGACCTTGTAAATTTCAAGCATTTACTTTATTGTAGCGGGACGTTGTTAGTTTTTTTTAATTTGAAGGTCAATTTTTATTTTTTTAGCTGCCTAAAATGTATTGCATACACACCAAATTGTAATCAAAATTCCAACAAGAAAAAAGGCTGATGATTTCCTGTATGTTTCACAAAGATTTGTTCAGTGGTTCAAGTGATAATTTTTAAAAGGTACAAAGATTTATTTGGCTTAAGCTGAACATTTAGGACTGACGTGCACCAAACTTTTACCTGTTCTAGAAGCAAATGATATGATGATTTCCTGAAACCCATGTTGTTCATTTGAACTGAAACTAATTGAGCCCCATAGGCAGAGTCCCATTCACCAGACACTTGCTGATGACCCCCTCTCCCAGGCCTGGCTCCAGAGTGGGATCCCAGTAATCCACATTCAGCAATCTCCTTGATTTTGTCTGTCCAAACAATTTTTTTTTACCACAGTTGTTGATCATTTGAACAAATAAATTATTTGGATGTTTGCTAAGAAATAAATTAGCATTGGTAGCAATACAATGGCACAACTGGTAAGGCTGCAACCTCTCAGTGAGCAGGTTACCCTAGTTTAAATCCTCATCCAGGGGCCTTTCTGGGTGGAGTTTGCATGTTCACTCCATGCATGTGTGGGTTTTATCTGGGTACTCCGGTTTCTTCCCACAGACTAAAAACACGTATGTTATGCTAATTGGTAACAATTATTATCCCTGTTAGTGAGTGAGTGAATGGTTGTTTGTCTTGTTTGTCTCTATGTGGCCCTATGATGGGCTTGTGACCTGTCCAGGGTGTATCCCGCCTCTTGCACAGAGATTGCTGTTTATAGGCACCAGCAACCCCACGACCCATAATGGAAGACGCGAGTAAAAGATAATGGATGGATAAAATAAATTGTCAGTGGTGTCCTGAAGTAGGTCAGCTATTGTTAGACTGACTGACTGTGGGCTGGAGAGGAAGTCAGAGGCATTGATGCTATGAATATAACAGATGGTCTGTACACAATCAGTGTTGGATTTGGACTTGTGCAATTATTTATAGATTAAAACCCTTGTGAATAAATTTACTAGCTAAATAAAAGAAATAATTAACTTTAAAAATATATACTATGATGAAGTCCAAATGCCAATGGTCAATATATTCATTCAATTGTCTAACTCTGTTCTGCTATTTTTCTCATGAAATAAATTTGACAGCTTAAATTTATCAAAATGTAGTGGGACATAAGTGATAATGTATTGTGCATCACCACTGTCATATTTTTTATTTGTATTTCTTGTTAGTTTCTTTTACTGTGTTGTAGTCCAGGTTCTCAAATGGTAAACCTAATAATGAGGTTACCTTGGTAATTAAGGCACAATTTTGTGAGAAAAGGGACTAGATGAATAAGCAAGATAAGAAACTATCCCATGACATTCCTTTAATTTAGACCATACACAATATTCCACTGGACATATGTCTTTTTTGTTTGAATGTAATTTAATTTAATTGGCTTTTTTGTGGTGCTATATAAAATTTTATCAAGGTCAAGTTGTCTTTTTTGTCATTTTTTGTCATTCATTTATGGTTTTGTTATTGTTTTAAACATTTTCTTTTAGATATTTAATACATAGACAACAGCTGATTTTTCATTGTACTCATAAAGAATTAAAGCAACTATAAATCACCTGTAAAATTTGTATTTGGAATAAATTAGTAATTGGATATTCTAATGTTAATGACATGCAGCAAATGCATATTGATCAATTCAAGGAGTTCAGTTAATTTACTTTTTGTAGCATAATTACTTAAATGCACATTGCTATACAGACCATGATAGGTGGAGATATGGAAATAGGAATATATTTTAATAAACTGTAAGCAAACAAGTCCAAAAAGTTAATGTAAATCACTAGAGTATTTAGTATACAATGCTTTTGACATGTTAAAATAGTATTTGAAAATATAGTGCTGCTAATTTGCTGACACTAAGATTATAACTTTCAAAAGACAATATTTTTTATCAGTTTTTTAGAACAGTTTTCATTTTTGCTTAATCCATGTGCCCATTCATTTGTTTAAATTTTTTACATCAGGCAAAACATGGGCTACTATGTGGTCCTACTTATAGTTTAAGTTTCTATTTTATGATTCTTTATCATCAGGCATTACATAGGCCACCTATGAAGTTTAATGCAGTTCTACACACTCCCACTAGGGACAACATTGAGGTATACACAGATTTTGTGGGGAGGCGAGGGGCGAAACCATACACATACACAAAAAAACCTATTTTAGTGACTTTTTGGGACGTTTGAGATTTTTGGATTAAAATACATTTTGGAGCGTGCTGAATGCGATTATAAGGTTCTCTAATTGGGGACCGTGGTTTTGGTCCCCACTTGCCAAGGTGTCCCCAAATGACTGGTGTGTAAACGTGTTCACGACCCCAAATATAACATAAGCAAACGCACACACACACACACACACACACACACACACACACACACACACACACAAAGCCCCGGCTCTTCCCGTCGTGATTGGCAGCAGTGAGCAGCATACGTGCAGCCTCACACATACTCACAGCCTGCAGAGCTGGATGATTTGCTGAGCATCCATGGTGACGTGTAACACACAAGTCCTGTTTTTTTATCGTCTTGCAACTGAAATTTAGCTCTCACGCTTACAGATGATGTCTAAAAGTTTGAAAGCCTCTAATTTTTTAATACTCCCCTATTTCACTTTTTGAATTCATCATGTATGCTGGTGAGAATCTTCACCAGCATACTCCCCTATTTCCTTCCGAACCCACTCGCCTCAAGGATGTGGGTTCCTGCCAGACTGTGTATGAACTTTGGCCTAGTGATGATTAGAAAAGCCACATGCCACCACCTCTGACACACTCAGAGCTGGTTTAAGGCTCAAGAAGCATTCAGTGGATCCAAGAGCTCAGAGGGATTGTGATGTTAACTCTGTTGTTTGCATTCACACACACCCACATGTACTACAAAAACACCTAAGTACTTAAAGCTTTAAATTGCTGGGTGGATGCTCAAGCTAGTGCGACTTTGATGCAGCTAATGTCATGAAATTCCTAAACATTTTTTGAAATTAATGTATCTAAAATATTAACAATAAAAATCTTATTAACAGTTAGATGCAGAAATGGGGTCAAAAATGACCCAGAGGGTTGTTATTCTTCAAACTCTGAGTTTTAGTACTTCCATATTACAGGTATTCCTCATAAAACATGTTTGTGACTTGAGGCCATTTGACTTTTTTTTTTAATGTTTTTAAACATTTTAAGAAATTGCAGTTTTTGTGTCACTACCCCAGTTTCTCATATGCTGGGTCAAAAATGACCCCAAGCATTTCCTACAGAAATCTCAAGGGTTTGCTTTGGGAACCTTTGATTCTTACTAACTGTTACTGTCAGGATACATTTTCTGTCCCAATTACACATCTGATGCCTGCAGTCTCACCACCACGAGGTCAGTTTGACACAGCAGCATACATGTATTATCTTATCTTCATTTATCAACTCCATGATTTTTCTGTGATAGAATATCATGTTGGTCAACAAATTCAATTCAATTCAATTCAGTTTATTTATATAGCGCCAAATCACAACAAAGTTGTCTCAGGGCACTTTACAGGAACATTCACATACATAAAAGCCAATTAGTAAAGTTCTCTATCTCTGACTAAGGAATCCAGCAGACAAGTTGAATCTTGGCTTCGTTGCAGTCTCACATCCTGAGGAAGCACAGTGGCAACAGTGGAAAGGAAAAACTCCCTTTTAAAAGGAAGAAACCTCCAGCAGAACCAGGCCCAGGACAAGCGGCCATCTGCTTTGACTGGTTGGTTAAGAGGACAGGAAGGAGAGGCAGAAGAACATAGAATGGTAGGTCCAGGTATAGGTCCAGGTGTATCTGAAAGACAAAAAACACATGTTAAGGATAGAAAAAATAATTACAAATACAAAACAGGTTGAGCAGAGTAAGTAAAGACAGTAGCAGAGTGAAAACTGTGGTCAGTTTGTCCTCCAGCAATCTTAGCATTTAACAGCGTAACGAAGGGACAGCTCAGGAAACCCAAGCCGACCCTAACTATAGTCAGAAAGTCAGAGATTCTTTATTGTCATTCGCACCTCATGTGGTACATGTAGTGGAGCGAAATTATGTACACAGGGTCCCAGTTACATCCAACAATAAAATGTATAAGAAAAACAGTAATAACATCTAAGATATGAACTAAGAAAAACATCAACTAAATATACACTAAGCACTCATAACATAAAACATTGAACATCAGCACAAACATGAACATGAGTCTGTGTGAGCGGATGTGCACGCATGAACACATCAACATTGAAACAGATCAGCAGCAACATGAAACAGATCAGCAGCAACATGATATGGTTTTTCACAGTGATTATTCTGGTTAGAGATTCATGAGTCTAGCAGCCTCAGGGTAGAAGCTGTTCCTCAGTCTAGTGGTTCTACACTTAATGCTCCTCAACCTCCTTCCTGAGGGGAGTGGGGCAAAAAATGTGTGTGCTGGGTGAGTGGGGTCCTTCATGATGCAGGTGGCCCTCTTCCTGCATCTGGAGGTGTAGATGTCTGTGATGGTGGGGAGGCTGATTCCGACAGACTTCTGTGCAGCCTTCACTACTCTCTGCAAAGCTTTTCTTTCTGCAGCTGTGCAGCCTCCATGCCACATGTTGATGCTGGAGCACAGGATGCTCTCCACTGCACACCTGTAGAAGAAGGTGAGGACTGAGCTTCCCAGACCAGCTCGCCTCAGCCGTCTGAGGAAATAGAGTCTCTGATGAGCTTTCTTGATCAGGCTGGTGGTGTTGTTGCTCCAGCTGAGGTTGTTGTTCAGGTGTACACCCAAGTACTTATAGCTGGAGACCACTTCCACCACAGATCCTCTTATGTTCAGGGGGGTGTAGATGTTTTTGTTCCTTCTGAAGTCCACAATCATCTCCTTTGTCTTCTTCACATTGATGTGAAGGTTATTCTCTTTGCACCAGCTCTCCAGGTGTTCCACCTCTTGCCTGTAGCTGGACTCATCATTGTTTGTGATACATCCCACCACCGCTGTATCATCTGCAAACTTTACAATGTGATAGCCTGGATGGGTAGCTGCACAATCATATGTGAGCAGAGTAAACAGGAGGGGGCTCAACACACATCCCTGAGGAGAGCCAGTGCTGAGGGTTATGGTGGAGGAGGAGAAGTTGTGGATCCTCACTAACTGTGGTCTGTTTGTTAAGAAGTCTAGTACCCAGTTGCAAATGGAGGGGCTCAGTCCTAGTATGGATAGTTTGTCCATCAGGGTTTGGGGGATCATGGTGTTGAAGGCGGATGTGAAGTCCACAAAGAGCATACGGACGTAAGAGTTTTTCTGCTCCAGGTGGCTGAGCGCAGTGTGGACCACAGAGGAGATGGCATCCTCTGTTGATTGGTTCTCACGGTATGCATTCTGATGAGGGTCCTCGTTGATGTTGATGGTTGTTTTGAAGTGAGTTATGACCAGTTTTTCGAAGCATTTAGCGACTATCGGGGTGAGGGCCACTGGACGATAGTCATTCAGACCAGTCACTGTAGAGCTTTTTGGGACTGGGATGATGGTGGCAGTCTTCAGGCAGGTGGGAACTGTCTCCAGGGTAAGTGAGGTGTTAAAGATGTCTGCCAACACCTCGCAGAGCTGATCAGCACATTCCTTCAACACTTTTCCGGGGATGTTGTCTGGGCCAGTTGCTTTGTGCGGATTAATCCTCCTGAAGGTACTCCTTACTTCTGCTGAGGTCACGCTGAGATGCTCTTCATCCGGTGGTGAGGTGAGTCTGGTGCTGGGTGGTCTGTTCGGGTCTTCAAAGCGTGCATAAAACTTGTTGAGGGCATCAGGCAGAGATGGGTCTTTGGGGCATTGTTCGCTCCTTCCTTTATAATCTGTTATGCACTTAATGCCCCTCCACATGCTCCAAGGGTCTTGTGAGATGAATTGACCCTCGATCCTCTGTGCATATGTGGCCTTGGCCTTCTTAATACCAGCAACCAGCTCTTTTCTTGTCCTACTCAGCTCCTCTGAGCTTCCAGACCTGAAGGCAGTGTTCCTGGCTTCAAGCAGTGTACGCACTTCTGCATTCAGCCAAGATTTTCTGTTTGGGTAGCTTTTAACATTTCTGATAGTGGAGACGGTGTCAGTACATGTACTAATGTAACCCAGAACTGAGGATGTGTATTGGTCCAGATCAAGCGATCCTCCATTTTCAGTAGCTTCTCTGAAAACCTGCCAGTCTGTTAGGTCAAAACAATCTCTCAGTATGGGGCCACTGTCCTGGATCCAGCATTTAACTTTCTTTTGTACCTGTCTGGAGCGTCTCAGCGGGGGCATGTAAGCAGGAGCCAGGAAGATTGAGATGTGGTCTGACAGTCCTAGGTGGGGGCGGGGTTCGGCTTTGTATGCATCGTTTACGTTCATGTAAACACGGTCCAGCGTGTGGTCTCCATGTGTTGGAATCGCCACATGTTGATAAAAGCTTGGGAGACAGTCCTTTAGATTCACGTGGTTAAAGTCTCTGGCTACAATGTAAAGAGCCTCGGGGTGTTTGCTCTGCAGTGAGCTGATTATATCATGTAACTCCTGCAGTGATTCATTAGCATTAACGTCCGGATGAATGTAAACGACAGTGATAAAAGTCGCCGTGAACTCGCGGGGTAGATAATGTGGCCGGCATGTCACAGTTATTTGCCCCAAAGCCTTTGAGCATGAGCTATTTACAACAGTACAGTTTGTGCACCAACTTTTACTCACGTAAATGCACACTCTGCCTCCCCGTGATTTCCCCGTTAGCTCGCTACAGCGATCTGCTCGAAAAAAAAGTCTGTCATCCAGCTGGAAGACTGTATCCGGCGTTTCGCTTGTAATCCACGTTTCTGAGGCAAAGCACCGCACACTTCATCTCTTCTGAGGCGCCCGCTCTCAGACGAAGTAAATCCACCTTATTGTCCAACGAGCGGACATTCGACAGAAAGAGAGACGCATGGGGAGTTTACCGGCTTTAGCATTAGCTCGTAGCCTCACCATAACCCCCACCCGGCATCCTCTCTTCTTAAGCCGGGACCAGCACTTCCTCTTCTGCCCGCTGGAACGCCTCTGCTGCAGCTTCCAGGTAGATGACTTTAAGATCTGCATTCTGCCAAGCGTAGTTTTGAGTTTGTTGCTGATTTCTGCTATATTTCGTGGCAAATCCGATCCTATTCTCATCAGTTCGGTTCGGCTATAGTTCACACGCATTAATCGCGCGGAGTCAGGCACAGAGTTAATATCAAAACTTCTAAAAACTGGGATGGTACTGGGAGCCTGTGAAGCTGCCACTGCTCTGAGCGCGGCCATCTTGGCATCTATATCTATAGGATTTAGCAAAAAGAAAAGTCTTAAGCCTAGTTTTAAAACAGGATAATGTGTCAGCCTCACAAACAGAGATTGGAAGTTGGTTCCACAAGAGAGGAGCCTGATAACGGAAATATCTGCCTCCTGTTCTGTTTTTGTAAATTCTAGGAACCACAAATAAACCTGCACTCTGAAAGCAAAGTGCTCTGTTAGGAAAAAATGGAACAATAAGATCTGTAATATAAGATGGAGCCAAGTTGTTGAGAGCTTTGTAAGTTAGAAGTAAGATTTTGAATTCTATTCTGGATTTGACAGGGAGCCAATGGAGAGAAACTAAAACTGGAGAAATATGATCTCTCCTACTAACTCCAGTTAAGATTCTGGTAGCAGCATTTTGGATCAACTGAAGACGTTTTAAAGAAGTATTTGGACATCCAGATAATAAACCATTGCAATATTTGCAATATTTCCGATCCACCTGCCGATATTTCCGATCCATGATGTAAGTTGGCTTCAAACTACAGAATGGATTTCCTGAACTGTGGCATGTCTCATGATCCCAGAGAAATAAAACCCGCCTCACATTCAGGAAATCCAGTTCATAGTTTGCAGCCAGCTACAACATGAGGGCTGAGTTAGCAGCACTGTGGCTAACAACTTTTCATCGAAACATGCCCGCTGTGTGGAAGTATTTTACACTAGAAACACCACAAAACAAGACAGCAACGTACGTCTGCAGAGCCATAGCACCACATTAAAATCATGGAGGGGTCTGAAATTTTCATCTTAGGTGCATGTCAACTGTGAGAGACATAATCTATTAAAAAAAATCCGGAAAACACAATGTATGATTTTTAGAATAATTTATTTGTGTGTTACTGCTGCAAATAAGTATTTGAACACCTGTGAAAATCAATGTTAATATTTGGTATAATAGCCTTTGTTTGCAGTTACAGAGGTCAAATGTTTCCTGTAGTTGTTCACCAGGTTTGCACACACTGCAGCAGGATTGTGGCCCATTCCTCCACACAGAACTTCTCTAGATCAGCCAGGTTTTTGGGCTGTCGCTGAGAAACACGAGTTTGAGCTCCCTCCAAAGATTTTCTATAGAGTTTAGGTCTGGAGACTGGCTAGGCCACTCCAGAACCTTGATATGCTTCTTACGGAGCCACTCCTTGGTTATCCTGGCTGTGTGCTTCGGGTCATTGTCATGTTGGAAGACCCAGCCACGACCCATCTTCAATGTTCTAACTTAGGAAAGGAGTTTGTTTTCCAAAATCTCGCAATACATGGCCCCAGTCATCCTCTCCATAATACAGTGCAGTTGTCCTGTCCCATGTGCAGAAAAACACCCCAAAGCATGATGCTTCCACCCCCATTCTTCACAGTAGGGATGGTGTTTTTG
Organism: Nematolebias whitei; assembly: GCF_014905685.2. Lineage (NCBI taxonomy): Eukaryota > Metazoa > Chordata > Actinopteri > Cyprinodontiformes > Rivulidae > Nematolebias > Nematolebias whitei. Next base: position 26,122,914 of record NC_056519.1, read on the forward strand.
GGATGGTACTCATCATTCTTCGTCCTCCAAATACGGTAAGTGGAATTAAGACCAAAATGTTCTATTTTGGTCTCATCTGACCACATAACTTTCTCCCATGACTCCTCTGGATGATCCAAATGGTCATGGGCAAACAAGACGGGCCTGGACATGTGCTGATTTAAGCAGGGGAACCTTCCTTGCCATGCATGATTTTAAACTATGATGTCTTGGTGTATTACCCATAGTAACCTTGGAAACGGTGTTGCCAGCTGTCTTCAGGTCATTGACCAGCTCTTCCCGTGTAGTTCTGGGCTGATTCCTCACCTTTCTTAGGATCATTGATACACCACAATTTCTGAATTCGCAATTCACTTCTGCATTATTGCAGAGGAGTCCGGATGGGGTGAAACAGCAATGAGAAGAGCATTTGTTAACACCTTAAATAAACAAATTAAGGACCAACTGGCCCTTTGGATCTGGATAGTTTGGTTATACTTGCTATTTGGGTAGACAACAGATTACGTTAATACCTCTTAGAAGAGGACTACAGTTCCCATGAACATCCTACACCCAGAAGCGTTTTCCCTTCTCTCGTAGCTCTGCTACCCAAACCAGAGCCGATGCAGATCAGACGGACTTGTCTTTCCCCCGAAGAACCACTGTGCCGTCTTAACTCAAATGCAAGTATTTATTGTGGTAAGAAGGGCCATGCTATCGCCACCTGTCACTTTCGAGTAAAAGAGAGAGCTCACCAGTAGTTCAGGAGATACAGGTGGGTATGACATATTTATCTCCTGGAAAGAATTTATGCATCCCTGTGATAATTTGTATTAACATTGTGAATTTCTCTATTTAGACCCTAATCAATTCAGGAGTATAGCAAAATTTGATCAGCATAAACCTGGTGGATGAACTACAAATACCCACAATGGATTTGACTCCTGCTGTCACTGTCTCCGCCATCACTGGACAGACCATTTCTTCCTTTTCGTTAAAGACATTAAAAGTTCTATTTGTTGTGTGTGTCTGGCAATCATCACGAGACTAGTGAGTTTTTTTGTTTTTGACTCCCCCTGCTCTCAACTCATTTTGGGAAACTCTTGGTTAAAGAAACATAACCCCCAAATTAATTGGGTTGAAAATAAAGTTGAGAGGTGGGGAGAGGGATATTTTGCAAAATGTCTACATTGAGCCATCGCTCCTGGCTCTTTTAACAAACAGACCAGTGAAACCTCACAACAGCTCCAGAGTTATACCACACAATGGTGCCATTATTTAATAAACAAAGGGCTTTATCTTTGTTGCCTCACAGACCTTATGACTGACTCATAGAGCTTTTACCAGGGGTTCCTTTATCCACAAGCAGACTTTTTTCTTGCTTGCTCTCATTGGAAGGCAGGCGCGTCCTCCTCTGCTCCGTCCGTCCCTCCCTCCATCCCTGCTTTGCTCTCTTTTGTCTTGTGAAACTTTGGTTCAGAGCCCCTTTTTTGCATACCTTCCGAATTGTTAACAATGGATTTGAGAAGCTGGTCTCTCAATGAAATTGATCAGTTTTTCTCATCAGGTAGTCAGGGTGAAGGAGAGCCGTCTTACCTCAACAGAAACATAATTGAATAGGGGAGGGGGCTCTGAACTGTGCTGTGCTATGACCTTCCCTCAAACTCAATGCCTCCACTGGCCTCCCTCACCTCCCCTGGTACAGAAACCTAGGAGATGCAAAGGCACCAAGGGCTGTGTTGCTCACCTTGTGGCCATGCTGGGACCCCCACCCCATACCCACTTCGTACGCATATGTATTATGTCTATTTATGTTGCTTTGCTGTGGTAGACTTTTTTATGCCTCAAACCATGCACTGCCAAGGACACGGTGTTGCTTTCACACCAGATAGTCCAGTAGACTTGGTTCGGTTGGGGACCAATATTCATAACATTTTGTTTACATTTGAGCTGGTGCGTTTGCATTCACACTGCACTGTGCAGTGGAGCCAACCTGTTGAACCAACCTGTTCCCCCACTCGCCTGTGGGAGCAATGCACCAAGAACTACTGAAAGAAACGACACAAAAACCTCTGAAGATACTTCTTCTTCTTCTGGAAATAAAAACAAAAACGGAGTGGCATCAAGTTTTAGCAGTTTTAGGAGTTATATTTTGTCATTTTTCAAAAATGGACTCGACATGAGCAGAAGATGAGGCAGGAGACCATGGAGAATATTGTTTTTCACACAAGGTGGCTGACAGCTCCATATGAGGTAAGAGAAATGCACGTTTGTTTGCCCTGCGCTGTACTCCACTTCTTGCTTGTGGAGCGGGGCCCATTCTGATTACATTCACACTATACTCGAACCGCGCTGGAGTTCTCTTCTACCGGACCAAGACCTAGGTTTTAGCCTGGGCCAGCGTTCGCCTTTTTGTTCCGTGACAGAGTTCGATGGCGAGTTCACACCTCCCCAAACGAACTGGACTTCCTCAGAAAACGAGCTAGAGTTCGATTAAAGCGGACTAAACAGGGCTGGTATGAATGCACCCCAAGATATCTTTTTTATACCTTTGTCCTTATTTAGCATTAAAAACAAGTGCCCTCCACCATTGATAGACTCTGTGTATGAACAGTTCCAGGAAGCCACCATCTTCACAAAGCTTGACCTCCACAGTGCTTACCATCTAGTAAAAATTATAGAGGGAGATGAGTGTAAGAAGGCCTTTAAGACACCTCTGGGTCATTTTGAATATTTGGTCATGCCTTTCAGCCTAATCAATCACGTGTATTGGTTCACTCAGAGATATTGCATTAATGGTTTTCAAACAGTAACATGTTTTACTGTTGTATTTCTAGATGAAGCCAAGGAGGAGGAGACGAGGTCCTGGGTTTTCAGGGACGGAGATCCAACAGAGGTTAGTAACAGTGGAGAGAGAGAGGAGCAGGTTAATTCAGACGGAAGTGTTTGTAGTTCTATTTCGTATAGGCTTCGCACTTTAAGAGCTGCCGCTGGTGGGTTTTATCCCTAAGGCGGTCAGCGCTGCACTGAAAACTTTAGTCCACGCCCACCTGCTGTGTGGGCCTCGCCCCTGGTCTGTATAAATTACGGTGAGACCAGGAATCGGCTCCCAATTTTTCTTCAGCCAGCTAGCTAGCACTGTCAGAAGAACGAAGAAGGAAAGTTGTCCAGCTTTGACCGGTACAACCTTTGCTAAGGCTGCCTGGGTCTCCGCCACACCAACCTCCTGCCATCCCGGTGAGCTCTTCCTCCCCGAGGAGAAGCAGATGAGCAGCCTTGTTCAAGGTAAGCATCGAAGAGTACTTTTCCGTGGCGGGCTGCTACCCGCTGGACAACGCCATCGCCTTTTCTAACGTTTTTTCCTCGTGGTAATTGAATGATTTCCTCGAAAAAGGTGATGTTAGCAGCAGTCCCGCTGAATGTTTATTCCGTGGCAGGCCGCTACCTGCTGGACGATGCCACAGCCGTTTCTAAAGAGTTTGTCCTCACGGTAACCAAATGTTTTTCTCAAAGGCGATGTTAGCAGCAGCCCCGCCGAATGTTTATCCGTGGGGGGGGCGCTACTCGCTGGACGACGCCACCACCTTTTCTAACGTGTTTTTTCTCGAGGTAAATCAGATGATTTCCTCGAAACAGTAGTTGGCAGCAGCTCCGCTGAATGTTTTTTTCTGTGGCGGGACGCTATGCGCGGGACGAAACCACCGCCTTCTTTGACGCAGAGTCACGCAGTGAACCGAATGACTCATCTGAGAAAGGCGATGCGGAGCTGCCCCTTCCCTCCTGGAGAGCATAGTGACGGAAGACGAGTGGCCGAGCGAATGCTCAGCCACCTCGGATCTTCCCACGTCGGCGACCACACCGCTCCCAGCCATCGGTGCCTTCCTCTCGGAGCTGCCCGACATAATCCAGGAGGATGTTAACACAAGGGGCTTTCCATCCCTCGCCTCCCTCCACCCTGATCGGATGATCTGGCGGCAAGGTTGGCTCCGCCCCAGCTCATTGCCCTGACCCCATCTGGCCTCACTGTCCAGTTGTGATGTTACACTGGAACAAGGCTGCAGCTGAGCTGGCAAGCTGAAGACAGCCGTCTTCACCTTCGCCTCCATCTTCAGAGTGGAGGGTTTTACCGATCGGTGTTCTACCCTCGGTCCCCCCTCCCCCCACTGGAGCCAAGCCTGGCGGATGGCACTTGGGGGAAAACGCTTCCAGGATGGACCAGCAACCTGTCCCTCCATTGAAGCATGACCAGAGGGTGACAAGGTCTCCAACCGAGCTCACCAGTGATCATCCCAGACGGACGCAGCGAACAACAACGTTGCCCTGCTGGCCTACAGTGTAGCGGTAAGAGTTATTTAATAGTTAAAATTCGTTATGAATTTTATTTTGAAGGGGCACCACTCTCAGCTCTGAGAGAACTCTGAAGGTCTGAAAATCAATTCAGATTATTATTTAATTACCTTGAATTACCCTTTTACACCGTGAGTTCTTTTCTATGAAGGATTCAGATGTCATAAGTAAAACACACACGCTTTAATACAATTTTGTTATGTTTATTTAACTATGTATGATAAACAACTGTTTGCAATTATTTCTGACATTTAAATTGAAGGCTTTGGTCCCAGCTGGGGTTAGATGGAAATTAAATGGCCGTCAAAATTACTGGTTAGCATGGATTAACAGTAAATGAAATTATTCTATATGCCTAATCAAACTAGAAATAAGATACAATGTGGAACAATTTTGTTATTTCATCAGGGCAGATTAATTATGAAATTTTACTAAAAGAAATACATTTTATCATTCAATAGTTAAAATTAGGGTCTGAAATTTAAAGAAAAATAATTACTGAACCGAGTTAAAATAATTTGGTTAAAAATCTAAATTCTTGAACACCAGAGTCAACCTGTCAGAGTATCAGCTCAGCTTTTTCCTTCCAGGATTCGTCTTCAAAGGTTGCCAGAAGATACCAGAGATTTGACTCTCTATGATCCGATGGTCTGCTGATGTAAAGTTGTAATCCTTCACATTCCTGACCTCAACACAAGGAGTTGGTTCACTATCTCGAAAGGTCAGCCTGGAGCGTTTCCTGGAATCCTTGACAGCTGTTGTTAACTCTGTGATGAAAACTGCAGGTGTTTTGATTGCTGAAAAGGATTCTATTAAACTTTGCCCAAAGTTGAAGCTAATTTTCTCCTTGGAAGTCTTCTGAAGGTTGTGTCTTAGAGCTTAATCATCTCCTCCTTGGGAGGGGTTCATCACTTCTTCATCATTTCCCTTCTGTCTCTTCTGAGAGGTCTTCCTCTCTTGTAAACAAATGACCACACCTCTGATTTGAAAGGGGTGGTTGATTTGAACCAATCAAAATGAAAGGGCTGAACTTTTATCCCCTACATAAAGTATTATTTTAATCTGCTCTGTTGAAAAAGTCACCAAATAAAATCATTTAAGACACTTATCAACTTCAAATGATGTTAAACTATACAAACACTTTGTCAACCTTATAAACAGAAAACAAGTTTGTAAACTTTTGGCCTACATAGGTTATTGTCAGCTGTAAGGGAACAACAAGGCAGCTATTTAGTTATATGCAGTAAACACTTATTCCATTACAAAAACAGTATTACTTCTTCTAAAACATGAATAAAATGTCTGTCAGTTTTCTTGCATGCTAGAAATAAATGGGACCTAAGTGTCAAAGTTGGAATTCCTTTGAACAGAGACAACGCTTTCTGTTATTTATGGTCGTTGATGGGATAGTCTAAATGGAGGCTGATACAAGTTGATACCAGGACATCCTGGAGTGATCTGTGTTAACTCAAACGTCCATTTTGTGGGGTTCACAGAAAGGGTGTTCCAATATTATTCAGATTTATGGATCCTTGGGTTGTCTTACCAACCATAAAAGTCTTCTTTTGACACTTTCCAGAGTTAGAAATGCTGAAAACAAACTTTAAACTGTCCCAGGTTCTGAAGTGGGGGTGGGGTGGGATGTCTCAGTTACTCAAGGGATGAAGAGTTGCCTTTTTTTTCTATTTCAGAAATATCTTCATAGAATGAACTGCTCATTCACAGAAATAAAAGGTCTGTTACAAAATGTGTTACAAAATGACATTCAGGGATGCAGGTATATCTCTACATTTCCCCCACTTGCGATTTATAACCTGTTCCATAGTTGATGAATCGCAATCAGCAGCGTCCATGCATCGGTCATTTCCAAACAAAGGTTAAAAGTCAAAGTTCATAATTTCCAGAGTTAGAAATCAGAGTCATTCTACATGGAGTAAACAGGAATAATTCCAAGTACGAAAAGGAAAAACAATCCAGATTGTTCCATGTGAGTTCAAAGGGATAATTCCACAACAAGGAAATCAAAAATAAGAAACGTATTCCATAGGGCATTCACAATGTCCTCTGGAGGGCATGGTGAGGTAGACCAAGGGATGATGAGGTAGGATGGTACTCAGTGGGTGGTTTCTGGTGTCCATCTAACTAAGTGTCTAAATAATTCCTCACATAATGAGGCCATCATTAAAATAAAACAAATCTCAATGCATGCATTTCTAATGTCAACTAAATTGACAAACTAATTGTCCTCCATTTATTTGAGTAAACAAATAAAATTATTTAATCGGGGTTTCTAAGGCAACTGCTTTTGTATACGCACGTGTTGTCAAAAGGGGTCTATCGGCTCATGGCTAAATGTTTAGGGACATAAAGCATGCAGTAGGAGAATTTGGGATAAAAGTAAAACAAAAATTGGAAGCTTGGAACTATGGGTCGCTTGTGAGTTCCAATACTTCAGTGACATAGGGAATGGTGGGTTTGGTTCATCTATGTCTAGCAATTTTGTTTGCTGAGAATGATTGACTAATGTGATTAGTCGTGTGTGGTTTTAAATCAAGCTTTCAACGCGTTGGTCAACTGAGCATGAGTATTAGCAACATAAAATCCCTACTGCAACCCAACGAAGTTAACCCCCACTAGTGGGTTGTCATCTTTTTCGATCGTTAGCTGCTTCACCTCTAGCCAATCCAGTGGTCAAAAGTTGATTTTTCCTAGTTAAAGTTTATTGAGTTAGGTCTAGGGTTTTATACCTTACTTATTTGTTTGAGGTAATATTAAATTTGAAGATTTGTAATCTAAGGTGTTATTTGAAGAAGAGTAATGTCTGTAGCTTCTTGGTGGTTCGTTTGGATGGGGTTTTAGTTGTCTACAGACTCTCTATTATTGGGTTTTGGTTTGAGCCTTGTGTGGCTTGATTTGGTTTTGGTGGACCCACTTGAAGACAGGTTCTTTTTGACCTCTGCTGATCCTGATTTGGTACACAACTGGGGACAGTTTGTCCATTATCAGGTGTGGTCCAGTCCACCTTGGAAGGAGTTTGCGGGCAAGCGTTCCAGTTTTGGAAGCTTTTTGTCCAGTGGCTGGGGCAAAAATGTAGTACCAGACCTTTTCCCCCACTTGAAGTTCTTCATGGGAGGCTTTTTAGTCATAGTAGGCTTTGCGTCCTTCAGCTGTTTTGTTAAGACATTTTTGGGCAAAAGCAAATGTGGTTCTCAGATGTTGATTCAGATCTTTCATGTACTGGTGTGTGATGTAGGTGTTTGCTACACTGGCTTCACCAGGTTGATAGAGTAGGTGCAAGGGAAGTGTCAACTGTCGACCAGTCATCATCTCGAAGGGAGAGATGCCTGTGGACTGATGTGGGGTTGATCGAATGGCCATTAGGACCAGGGGCAGTTTGATGTCCCAGTCTCTATGGTTGATGGACACATACTTCTTAAGAACACTGATCACTGTTCTGTTAGATCGCTCAACTTGGCCTGATGATTGGGGATGGTAGCCAATATGGAAATTGACTTTGACACCTAACATTTGCCAAAGTTTCTGCATCACTTCAGCAGTGAAATGTGTACCTCTGTTGGAGTTGACCCGGATGGGGAGCCCAAACTGAGTAAAGATGTGGTTCATGAGTAAATAGGCAGTGATGTCTGCCGTGTCATTGGTTGCTGATAGGCATTCAATCCATTTGGTAAATGCACAAGTCACAGTGAGGAAATATTTGTTTCCTCTGGTCGATTTGGTAAGGGGTCCTACCCAATTGATATGTAAATCAGACCATGGAAACGTGATCCCTCTGCTTTGCAATGGTGCTCTGTGAAAGGGTGTTGCAGGTTGGAACTGACAACAGACCAAGCACCCTTTGATGTAATCCTTTACATCTTTACGCATTCCTGGCCAATAAGCAACTTGCTTTAATGCATTGAGAGTCGCTTTAACGCCTTTGTGTCCTGAAGATGGAAGGTCATGGGCATGTACCAGCATCCCCCTGTGGTCTCGAGGTACCACGAACGAAGGTGAAGATGTTGGATCGGGAGCAAAGACGAGCATGCCTTTGACCATTTTCAGGAATGATTTAATCTTAAAAAGAGTCTTGAGTTCAGGAATTGAGTCAAGTTCATCAGCAGTTGGAACATTTGTGTCTGGGTCAGCCAGGTATTGAATCATTTTACCAATGGCTGGATCCAAAGACTGAAGCTCCATGAGGTCTGTGTCTGTAAATGCAGGTTCTACTGAGACGGTGTTGTCTACAGGCCGTGAAAGAGTTGAGGTGGTGGCTTTAGCACACGAACGGGTGAGAGGACACACTTCAGGTGTGGGAGGGTCTGGGACATGAGCAGGCAGCCAAGTGGGGTTGAAGGACCACCAGGTACCATTAATGGCACCTCTTTTGGCTAATGAATCTGCAAGATCGTTAAGCTCTTTGTCTTGACCTGGCACACGTGAGTGGCCTCTGATCTTTTTCCAAAAGACTTGTAAGTTGTGTGATGTCACCAAGTGACCACATGCCATGAACAAGTCCTTGTGTTTCACAGCTTTTTTGTTGCAAGTAAGAAAGCCTTTATGCTTCCACATAGCCAGATGACAAGAAAAACTCAACCGTGCATAACTAGAGTCTGTACAGATCACCAGAGAATGAACGGAGCATTCTACAGCTGTTTGCAATGCAATCAAGATGCCTGCGATTTCGGCATATTGTGATGATTGAAAGCCTAGCTTAAAGTGTAAAGTGTCTTGTTCACCATTGTGAATCCAGACAACACCAACACCAGCTTTGTTAACAGTGTAGTGGTGGAAGGAGCATCCATCCACGTACACTGTTGTCAGGTCTTTACAAACATTTTCATTAAAATATTGATGATGTGGGTCTTCAAAGGTGGTGGCATGTTCAACAGGTGTCTGGACCAAGGGGACAGCCTGTGTACACCGTTGGCAGACAGCTAAGTCTGTGCCCAAAGGATTCCTTTTGTTTTGAGCATAGTGGACCTCTATGTCAAAACTCTGTAAGGCCATAAGCCATGAAGCCACACGTGCGTTTGTTACCACACCATCTCTTATGCGTTGGCTGTTCAGAAAAGTTACCAGTTGGTGTTGTGTCTCCACAATAGTCTTTTGTCCACGTAGGTAGTTAGAGAAATGTTTCACTGCACACACCGTGGCTAACAGTGCTTTCTCACAATCAGAGTACTTTAGTTCAGGGCCTGCCAGGGTTTTGCTGGCGTAGGTCACCACACGTTTGTCTTGGTCATAGAGTTGGTACAAACCAGCACTCAAGCAATGGGCTGAAAAAACAACTTCAAGGTGGAAGTCTTTGTCACTGTTGGGATATGCCAGACATGGTGCTGAGCACAGCTTAGCCTTTAGAGCATCCATGGCTTGCGGTTATGTGTCAGACCAAAGGAAAGGCACATCTTTCTTGAGGAGTTCAGTTAAAGGTTTTGCCAAATCAGCGTAGTTCTCCATGAACTGGCGTGAGTAATTACAAACACCGAGGAAACTACATAGTTCAGTGAGGTTAGAGGGTGTCTTAAGGTTGGAGAGACCTTGGACTCTACTAAGTTGGGGTTGTACACCATCAGGACCTAAAAGGAGACCGACGTATTCAACCTTATCTTTGCACCAATGGCACTTCAAACGTGAGATATTTGCACCCACAGCTGTGAGTTGATCCAGCACATGGTCAATCTCAGCTAAATGAGTATCAAGCGTGGGTTGTCGTAGGAGGATGTCATCTACGTAGATGAGGGTTCCACGTTCACCTGCATCAGGGCACGCTTTATTTAAGAATATGTTGAACTCAGCTGGTGAGTTTGCATAGCCAAAAGGACATCTAGTGAAGGTGTATTGGCGACTGGCAAAGGTGAACGCCAATTTGTGTTGATCGGCTATATGTACTGGGATCGTCCAGAAGCCACATCAAGCGTGGAAAAATACTTGGCGTTGGTCACCTTAGGAAGTTCTTGTTGGAGTTGAGTCATCGGCCACCTGGAAAGAGGAACCTGTTGGTTCAGTCTTCAGTAGTCAATGGTGAGTCTCCATTTGCCATTGGGTTTGAGGACAGGCCATAAAGGTGCAGAGTAAGTGCTGTTACATGGCCTGATTATGCCTTTCTCTAAAAGATTGTCAATAATCTCTTGTACAGGCTTATGAGCTGCCATGGGAATCTTGTATTGACAAACATAGGTAGGAGGAGAACTAGGTGGAGTTGGTATGCGGATGGTGTGGACTGAGGTAAAACCACAGTCCAAAGAGTCAACTGAGAAGGACTTTTCATATTTGAGAAGAACTTGGCGAAGTTTTTCTCTTTCTTCATCAGTAGTAAGTGTGTCTGCCTTGGCTACTACTTGGTCGATCTGTGATCGGACCGAAGGGTGGAGCTCAAGGGACGGTGACTCTACAGGCTTGTCTGGAGTCTTTGTGGTTGTACTCACTGGCAGGACATCAATGGTTTGTAACACCATTTGGTCTTGGTTGGTGAGGTCCACGCGTCGAACAGACATATGGTCAAGAACAATGTTTGAGAAGAGAGCAATGGACTTGGATGGTTTTGTGTACAAAACCTGTCTAGTATTAGGATCTGGGAAGAGTGAGATGGGAATGCCTCCCAGGATGGGTACATTCAACTCAAAGTCATGGAAGCTAGTGCTTACTAGCCAACCTAAAGGAGTGCCTTTAGGGATTAGGATGTCTTCTGCATTGGTATTGCAGACTGAAAGACATGAGATCTTAGATTTGAGGCCCAAGAGGGGTGTGGCCTCTAGGGAAAGTCCTAGTTCGAAAAAGAGTAGAGCAGGTTGAAAGAAAGCCTGTGAATGTCACGATTCACGCCTGTCTGATTTAAATTATTTTCACTCTGTTCACTGCTTGGTGTCTGTGGACTCTTTCTTTTCTATCTTTCTCTTGTTATTTGTTTTTCTTGGTTTTCAGACTTCCTTCTCTGCAGCACTCTTATCTCCTCTCTGCTGGCTGCATGTGACTTTAAGTTTGTCTTCTCTTCACCACACTCCACACTGATTACTTCTCATTAGCTGCACCTGTTGCTGCACCCTTTATAAACCTGACCGGCACACAGGCTGAGCGCCAGATAGTCGAAAACAGTTTACCTGCCAGTAGTTATCCCGCGCTTCTGTCTCCTGATTCCCTCATAGTCTCCTGTTCCTTCATAGTTTCTCTCCTGCCTAGTTTGTTTGCCTGCCCTGCTCCTGTCCCTCTTCCTGGTCTTTATATCCTCACCTCCTCGTGCTGCCTCACACTGTCTTCACGCCTGCTCCTGTTTGGTACCGTCGTTTTCCTGCGCTCTGGTAACAACCCTCGCCTGTCTGACCTCGACATCTGCCTCACGGACCGGTTGCTGGTCCAACGCCGTTGTGGTTCAACACCTCATCACCATCCACCCATTCTCGGTCTCTTCGCTGCAGCTGGCTGACTCCTCTCACCAGGATCACCCCTCCTGCAGTGAATCCATCCAGCTGGAATGACTCCTCTCTTCTGAGCCCCCTTCAACCAGAGAAACGACTCATTCCAGTCTTGGACCCAGTGATCGACACCAGAACCAGACTCACTTTTGAGAAACGAGGGCTTCTACAATAAATTTTGTAATCTAAGTCTCTCTGTTGTGGTGATTTTGGTCCAGAGTTGAAGGGGTTTGTTACAGTGAATGGCTTAGGTTTTGTCCTGCTAAAATGTGTATTGGCACATGTTTGTTTTGGGTCCAAGCTGGCACAGTAATGTGATGACTGTTAGCTACCTGACAAGCTTCAGGAATGGTCTGTCCAGATCTGAGGTTGTCTAGATCAGGGACAGGTGTGTCCTGAGGAACAGTTGTCAGTGACCACAAAACATGGTTTATGGTGTCCACTTGAACACCAAGTCGGACTAGGATGTCACTACCTATGTACACAGAGTGTGATAAGTTTGGGACCACAAGAAATTAATGAGTCAGTTATTTATGGTTCCATTTAAAGGTGAGAGCACAAATGCCCCCACTTTTTAGGACACAAAAAGATTTTGGGTCATTGTGAAAATGCAAAGTTTCCTTAACCATTTGGAGGTTAGATTGCTTTTGCATTAAGTCCTCATAGAGGTCCTGGCTGATGGCGGATTTGTCAGTTCATAAAGACAATACAACATCACTCACTTGAGATTCCTGCATCTCAATACCTTTCACCACTTGTGGGAGGTAGTATTCACTAGATTGTGATGGACCCAGCGAACACAAGAACGTCTCACGTTAGGCTAGAGTTAGCTCCAACGACTGATCATGTGTGGCTGACACTACCGTGGATTGAGATGTGATCTCATTTGCCTGATGTTTGTTTTCAGGTTGGGTGATGGTTGTTTCATCAGAAGTGTCCAGTGCAGCACACTGGGAGTCTACTTCTGGAGGAAAAGTGATGGGTAACAGTTGGGGGACTTGAGCCCAGACTTTGAGATTCTTAAAATCAATCAAAGGCTGAAATCGGTTTAGAAGATCTTGTCCTACTAGGAAAGGGATGGACTCCAGTGGGGACACATACACAGGTTGTATGATGGTCATGGGTCTGATCTGAAGTTCAATCAGGGCCACCTTAAATAAAGTGGTTTCTTCAGGAGCGTACGGTCGTACCTCTAGAGAGCATGTCTGGAGAATTAAGTCCTTGCCAGCACGATTTGCCGCTAACCGTAGTCTTTCGAACAGGGTGGCGGATATCAAAGTTATGTCTGCTCCTGTATCAAGAAGAGCGTCATGAGATAGGACCTGTTCTAGAGTCAATGAAAGGTAAAACTTTCTTGCTACCCCTTTTTCAGTTAGGTTACACAAAAATTTTGGTACCGGAGGTTCCACTTGGATCCTAGAATCATCGTTCTCAAACGAATGATCTTCAGTATTCATTTGGACTGTTAAGACAGCACTTGGTATGTTGGACTGGTCAGTTTCTGTTACTGAACCAGGAATGTCAACATCAGTGGTCTCTACATCAGCAACAGGAGGGGAGTCACAATTAGCAGCCACAGATTGGGGCTTCAACTCCTTCGCTTGTTGTTCCAATGGCTGGTTGGTAACAATGAGAGACTCAGTTTCAGGAGTGAAGGAGGCTATAGGCAGGAGTTCAGCCATCTTAGACTGTTCCTGTTTACACATTTCCTCCAAAATATGTTTAATCATTTCCATTTCTTTGGAAGTGAGACTTTTACAGTCATCATCCTGTTGAGGCTTTGACTCTTTCATCTTTTCAGAACGTCTCTGACGTGGTGAAAGTTGTTCTCTTTCAGGTCGAGAGCGACGGTTCTGAAATTGACGGGTCTGCCTTTGAGATTGGTTATGACCAGAAAATCTGCAATTATAATTGGGAGAGCGTCTACCCCCCTGATAATCTTTGTTATGATTTCGGTAGTCAGAGCTTGGGTAATCGTGGTCCCTCCCAGAATCTGAGTACCGATTCGGTCCTTTAACCTGATGAGGGTTTTCAGGCTCAAAATGTTGTGGCCTCCTCTTAAACTTGGGTGATGGAGGGGCAGATTTAGCTCATTGAGAGTCAGGGTTTGCTCTTCCTCCTTCAAGTTCTAAGGGAAGGGAACTTGTGTGTAAAGCTAAAACTGTATTTGGTTCAATGGGCCTGGACTGTTTCACCTTTTGGAAGACTAGAGATGCCCACTCGCATAATTGTTGGATTGAGGCTGTGCGAGGGTTAGCCATTATGCCTAATTGACTGCCAACCGAATGATGGAGGTTCTGGACAAAGAGAGTTTTAAAGTTAGGATCCTCCTCCAGCTGCGGAAAATTATCAGAACCAAAATAAGCATGTAAGATTCTGTAGTAGTTGTTGTTTGGTGACTCTTGTCTGTGTTGTCTGGTGTTCAGAGCAGAGGTCAGACCAGATTGTAAAGTGTGATCAGAGAACTCTCTCTCAAGAGCTTGGCGTAGACGATCAAAGTCTGCCCGTACATGGAAAGGTTGACAATCCATGAACTTAGTGACCTCTCTACTAGCAGTTGATTTAATTAAATACATGTAGTCCTGAACGGTAGCTTCAGGAAATCTTCTCAGGTAGAACGTCGGGTCATCAAGATAAGCTTTAATGTCATGTTGACCACCTGGTTTGGGGTCAAAACGACTGATGATCTTAGCAATTTTGTCCAATTCCCTGTCAGATGGACCATGATGGACCTGGTCTCTCGTCAGGTGTGAGGAGGGATCAGTCTTAACAGGTATTGGTTTAACTGGAGGGACAGTACAGTTTAACCGGGGCGAGAGGGACCCGAGGTCGTACTCACCTGTTGGTCTACTTGCTGGTTCCAGATCACCAACTTGTGTGGGATAAATGTGAGTGGGGGTCAAACCTACCGGAGGAGGTGGTCTCCCACTTCTGATTGGGTCGACACCTGTATCAGGAAATTCCTGTGTGTTTATGCTTTTAAGCTGTGTCTTAGGTTTAGACAGCTGGTTCTGCAAATATTGGATCTGCTCTGCCTGTAGGTGATTTTGACTGAGGAGCTTATAATTTTCTTTTAGCTCAGATAACTCTGTAGCAACTTTGCTCTGATCAATTACATCAGGGCTGGTTCTAAGAAGTTTATTTTCTTCTTTTAACTGATTTAATTTTTGCTTTTTTTCTTTAAGAGTGTTTGCAGCATGAATAAGAAGTTCATGTGTCATTTGCAATCTCAGCTACAATAATTGCTAATTCGCCAAGCATTTTGGTAGCATCTTGACCTGTTAGGGTTTCCAGCAAAACTTTGTTTGATAAATCAAGTGTGATTCATTCTAATTGTTTTGAATCATATTGTTGAATTTGACTCCAATAACCAGGATTTGTTCCTGCAGTTAGGTCTGTCAAAGCCTGTTCCAGTGTGGAAAAGGGATTCTCTGGATTCAGTTCATCAGAACCACTGACAGATCCTTCAGTTTGCTGTTTCTCAGCCATGATTACTCTTTTATTTACAACTATAAACAAAGACAGGTTAAATTAGGGTTAACCTTACTATGTTTTGTTTTATGTGTGGGTTATCTGTTTTAAAATAGCTAGTTAACTGTTAGTGAAAGTAACTTAGTTGTTTAAAGTATATTTGCAAAGCTTGCAATTGTCAAGGAAGCTGCTTGATTGCTTAACCTTGTGAATTAAAACTTTTTATAAACACAACTTTAAGATCAACAGTTATTTATTTCAGGAGTTAACTTTAAGCTAAAAACACAAACCTTTTAAACTATTAAACAATTTAGATTGGATAACAGTTTAAAGTTTGAACACCACTTGTTTAATTTTTATCAGCTAAACTGTTAAGTTTAAAAATAGCTATATTTATTTACAAACAAAGGTTAAATGCTGTGAATATTTGTAATTGCTATTGCAGCATTAAATCACTCACTCTTACCATGTTTGGTTCTAAAAATGTGTTTACTGATTGAAATAATAAAATAATAATACATTTTTACACCGCAAAGATTTGAAAAGATGTAAACTATTATGTAACAACTTATTTAACCACTGGAGGGCAGAAAGGAGTTTTAGAGCTGGAACCATGCTGTGCTTTTAGAAAATAAGGTGGTCATCGAGGACCGCCCTCAGGCTTCTTAAAGCCTGGTCACTTCAAAATGGCTTCCAGAAACTAATTTCTGTTGGACAAAGAGGAGTCACGAGAGAGAGCCTGGCCTCCCTCTAACACACAGCCAAAACACAACGACGCAGCGTTTTCTCACCCAGAAAACGAGTTACAATGTTTAACCAGCAAAATAAAACTTTTAAAATGCATATGACTTCACGCATGCGCATGAGAACCACTCATTCACTCACCTGGAGTTAGATCAGTGAATGCAACACAATTTACGTATGCAGTCTCAACCACCCAACATACACAACCTGGGATGTTTAATCCACACAAATGTCCACTCTCCCCCTCACTGTTTGCTATTTTCATCGAACCACTAGCCGCAGCAATCAGGAAAACTACAGATATTAAAGGCATAAAATGCAAGAACAGAGAGCACAAAATCAGTCTATATGCTGATGATGTGTTGCTCTTCCTCCGGCATTCACAAACCTCCATCTCTCAGGTTATTGGACTGATAAACTCTTTCTCAAAAGTTTCAGATTACTCTATAAACTGGCTAAAATCCACAGTTCTACCAATTAATTGCTCTTTCAACAATTCACTTACTACACAACTGCAGTCAGGGAATTTACATATTTGGGTATCAAAGTTTCACCTAAATTGGCAGATTTAACAAAACTAAACCACACCCCACTTTTAAAGAAAATTGAGGATGATCTGGCTAGATGGAAATCTTTACCCATATCTCTCATGGGAAGGATCGCATCAATAAAAATGATGGTTTTGCCTAGAATAAATTATTTATTCTCAATGATCCCAAATAAACCATCATCTGACTGGTTTAGATCCCTGGACTCCTCTATTTCTAAATTTCTGTGGAAAGATAAATGCCCTCGTATTAGATTAAAAACACTACAGAAATCCAAAGATAAAGGAAGACTAGAACTACCCAACTTTTATTATTATTTTCTAGCCAACAGGCTAGAATACATCTCAAAATGGATAAAACACACACCCCTTGATGAACCCTGGCTAGACGTAGAACAGACACTTTGCAATAATATAATGATCTCGGACCTTCCATTCATTAGCTCAAACATAAAACGACAGGAATGCTTTAAAAGCATCAATATCAGCTCCTCTCTGACAGCTTGGTGGGCGTTTCTTAAAATGACAGAGTCTTCACTAATCCCATGTAAACGTACACCCATCTGGAACAACCCTGACATCCTACAACAGAATAAGATGATAAACTTCCCAGGTTGGAGGTGTAAAGGAATTGAATATTTGGAACATATATATGAAGAAGTGGACTACATCCCATTTAACAGATTAATTACACAATATGGGATTGATAAGAATAAATTTTTAGAATATCAACAAATTAAATCTATAACCAAAAATAAATTTAACCTTAATAACACTAGGATTGAAATGTCAACAAGTGTATTAGAATTCCTTAATCTTAACCCTCCCAAATTACTATCTAAGGTTTATCAGAAACTCTGTAAAATAGATTAATCTATATCTCTTCCCATTGTAAAATGGGAGACAAACTTGTCAGTTAATTTTGATGAAACTTTTGGTCGCAGATCTGTCTGAGAACTTTTAAGATGGTTAAAAACTCGAATTTACAACTAATACAATACAAAATCCTTCATAGAGTACACTACACAGGTCAACGGATGTTCAGGATGGGTTTCGCATCATCTAATATTTGCTCACAGTGTACAGACAATATTCCTGACAATTACATCCACTCATTTTGGTTCTGTCCACCTGTTCAGAGGTTTTGGTGCCGGATATGTGAAGACTTATCAAAGTGTCTGAGATGTAATATTCCACTCTCTCCGTCAGTTTGCTTATTGGGCCACTTAGATGATGTCACCTTGGAGACAAAATCAATTCATATGATTCTCACTGCCTTATGTATAGCAAAAAAAACTATACTCATGAATTGGAAAAATAAAAATACACTTAGTATTAAACAGTATAAAGACCTTCTGTTGGATTACATCAGTCTTGAGACAGCCTGTACCCCCACATCGGACTATTCTCTCAGGACTTCTTTAATCGGCTCCAACACGTAGTGGAGGTGGGTGGTCCCCTTTGATTCTGTCCCGTGGGGCATGGTGATCGGTGTGGGTGGGGTGTCGGAGCTGGGGACATGGGGGGGGGGTCATGGGCCTGGAGCGGTGGCGCCTGACTGGGGAGGTGGCTCTGGTGGTTCTGGGTGATGGCCTGTGCTGGCTGCATGCGGGCTTCTGGGCGGTCTGTACCGGCGGACATGGGTTACTGGCCTGGTGACCTGGCTGTCCCTGGGTGGGTTTGGGGTGGGCGCGGGTTCTGGGGTGGTATCGCTCCTGGGCGGGGTTCCCGGCTTGGTCCGGGGGTCTCGGGCCTTGGCAGGTATGTTGCCGGAAAAGGGTAGAGTGCCCTCTTTAGGTCGGGGAGGAGGTCCTGCCCTCATTTATGGTCATGAGCTTTGGGTTTTGACCGAAAGAACGAGATCTCGGATACAAGTGGCTGAAATGAGTTTTCTCCCCAGGGTGTCAGGGATCCCCCTTAGAGAAAAGGGGGAGAAACTCGGTCATCCGGGAGGGACTCAGAGTAGATCCGCTGCTTCTCCACATTGAGAGGAGCTAGTTGAGGTGGCTCAGGCATCTGGTTAGGATGCCTCCTGGACACCTCCCTGGTGAGGTGTTCTGGGCACGTCCCTCTAGGAGGAGACCCAGAGGAAGACCCAGGACACACTGGAGGGACTATGTTTCTCGGCTGGCCTGGGAACGCCTCCCCTGGAGGAGCTGGCCCAAGTGGCTGGGGAGAGGGAAGTCTGGGCCTCCCCACTTAAGCTGCTACCCCCGCAACCCGACCCCGGATAAACGGAAGAAAATGGATGGATGGATGGATGGATGGTCAACAATATCCTTTACAGCTTACTTAACTCCACCATGCAGCCTCCACTGTAGAAAAAGGCAGCAAACTTTTAACAACAAAGTTTGTGACTGTCCTGTGGCCCTCATCTCACTATTCATTTTTGCTTTTGTCCTCCTCACATCAGAGTCAGAGGCTCCTGTGAGGAGAACACAAACATAAACAGTGAACGTTAGGTGAACTGTTTAACCAGCTGACCCGATGGATGAGCACATTTTTACAAGCTAAGCTTTATCTATTACTGTCTGTCTTTAGTTAGCTTTTGATTTTATCTAGCTACATAGCATAAAGCTACACACTAATATCTTAAAGTTAGCACTATATGAATCCTTCTCACTTCAGTGCACGTATTAAGTTGCAGTAACGTTAACAAACGTAAACTTACCAGCTGAAATCCCAGACACAGCGCAGTCCTCAGTGCGAAGCTGTCTGGTCGTGGAGATTTTGAATCAGGCCGTTCAGGCTCTTTAGCACCCACTGGCTGACTTAAATGCTGAGAGGAAGATGGCTGCGGTCCTCTCTCCTTGCAGCCAAACACGGAGTAACTTTACGCTCTTAAATTCCGTGCACAGTCAGGCGCTGCATATTAAGGCTTGCCTTAGAAACCATGTGAAATTCGTCTGAGGGCGTAACCATGCATGTGTTTTTCCTGGTTTTTCCTGCAATGCAAGTTGCAGCACTGGCATTTGCTAGGACATTTCACATGGTTGAAACCACGTGTAACGTTAACCAAAACTTGACACCGAACAAAGAGGCATATTTTGATACATACATTGATCGAAGCAGTTCGGTCGGTACCATAAAAGAACCGAAGTTCGGTACTGAGCCATAGCCACAGCAAATACAATAAGACTCTGTTTGTGCCGGGGGACTAGATCATTGAGATTAACTATTATTTACCATAATGTATTTTGGAGTTTGAAAGCCACTAGGACGTCATGTTTAGAAAATAAACATCTCTGTTTCTCTGAAACTCCCGAAACATACGGAATGACCACAGGTCTGGGTTCCACATTTTCACTTGATTGGAGTCCTGTTTGGGTTTCTTCTCTGCTTTCAGGAAGGCCCAGTTAGGATATTCACATTGCTTCAAGGCCTGTCTTGTGTGGGATTTCTCCTTCTGCCTGGCTCCTGAAGTTGTTCAATTCAATTCAGTTTATTTATACAGTGCCAAGTCACAACGGAAGTCATCTCAGGGCACTGATGTACAGAGTCCTGATGACTCCTAACTTGTGCTCAAAAGGGTGATTGGAGTCAAACCAAAAATACTGGTCTGTATTGGGTGGGTTTGTGGTACACTTCTATTTCCAAATGTCCTTCATCATAGATTGAGACTACACAGTCCAAGAAAGCCAACTTGCCATTTTTTACATCTTGTGTGAACTTTATATATTTAATCACAGAGTTGATGTGATCAGTGAAATGTTGGACTTCCTGAGATTTAATTTTAACCCAGGCGGTGGTGTCCCTGAAAAGGACGTCAAGGCTCTCTTATCTACCTCCTTCATGTACAGGTTTGCAACAATAGGAGAAACTGGAGACCCCATAGCACACCCATGTTTCTGCCTATAATATTGCTCCCCATATGTGAAGTAGGTTGACTGCAGGCACAGTTTCAAGAGTTGACACAGTTGTTCTGTGAAAAGCGTGGTCCTGCTGCTCAGAGTGGTGTCTGATTTTAATCTTACACCAACCACCTCTTCTGCATCATTAACAGGAATGCACGTAAAGAGTGATGTGACATCAAAAGAGACCATTGTTTCATCAGTCTCCATGATGACATCCCTCACCTTATCCACAAAGTCCATGGTGTTCTGTATGTGGTGTTCTGAGCTGCCAACCAAAGGGATGAGTACTATGCCAGATATTTGGAAACATTGTAAGTGACAAAATTAATCATGCTAACAAATGGTCTTAGAGGTACACCTTGTGAATTTTAGGTAAACCATACAGACTAGGCGTGGTCTCCCTGGGTACAGTCTGTGGTACAGAATACGGTCAATAGCCTTGTCCTGCTCCAAAATTTTCAGGCACTGTACCAACTTCTTGGAACCACCCTGGATCTCATTTCAGCAGCTCATACGTGGTTAAGTCACTAAGGAGTGTCATAACTTTCTCATGATAGTCTTTCTGGTTCAAAATCACTGTGCACCTTCCTTTGTCTGCTGGTAGGAGGATGATGTTCTTGTCCTTACTGAGAGTGGTGAGTGCATCCCTCTCCTCTCTGCAGGGTATTGGAAGACGGTGGTTTGGCATTGCTGAGGCAGGCTGAAATTTTGTGAAGATACCTTGTCTATTGTTGAAAGGGGAGGAGGTCTCCATGTCCAACTGTCTCCCTCTACAATGCTGTTATCGCAAGTATCACTCAGCCCTCTATGAATAGCAAACGGTCATCAGAACACTAATGACCGGTTGTTAGGATGAAGGTCCTCCTTTTGCATGTAAACCACTAGTTCTGGTTGTCAGCAGCAAACTGGTTGATCCAATATGAGAAGATGCTGCTTATAAAACTAAGTTTGCTTGCTGCTCCTCGGACTAAAGAATATTTTCGATAAAAGATGAAATGTTTCCACAAGAAAAATCTGCCCAGACAATCTGACTTAACCTTGTGAGATTTATCTACCTGGATTATTGATCAGCATCAGGACACTATCCCATAGTTTAAACCTAACCTTATCTTATACACATTCCTAGTATTCCTTCTTATTTTTAATACACTTTCCTAGTAAGTCTAACTCTAAACTTAAGAATTTTTTAACAACTTCCAAGCAACCGTAACCCTAAAGTTAAGCTAATTTTTAAAACTTTCCCAG
This sequence comes from Nematolebias whitei, assembly GCF_014905685.2. Lineage (NCBI taxonomy): Eukaryota > Metazoa > Chordata > Actinopteri > Cyprinodontiformes > Rivulidae > Nematolebias > Nematolebias whitei. The sequence continues at coordinate 26,144,510 of NC_056519.1, forward strand.
TAAACATAGCCGTAAACTTTACTCCATTCTATAAATTTCACCTCTAATTACCTGAGCTTACCTTATTCTATCCCATGGGCGTCAGAAGCATCTGGAATGTGTGTGTGTGTGTGGGGGGGACACTATTGTGTGTGTGTGTGTGTGTGTGTGTGTGCACGCACCAGTGTGCAAAAAGTGTACACTAGTGTACAAAAAGCAGCATTTCATCTAGATTTCCTTACTTTAATTCCATTTAAAGCATGTTTCTCACTAAGTTCGTGTAAATTCAGTTGTTTTAAAGACATTTCAATGCACTTTAACACACAGCCTCAGATCGGCACTATTTGTGTTTAGAGAAATAAAAAACATCACCACTGGACCTTTTTTTTAAACTTGTGTTCAACACTACTCCTCTAAATGATGTTTCTCACGAAGCTTGAGGACAATAAGGTGCGGGGTTTTAAAGACATTTCAACTTTAATGCACCTTAACACAGCGTTTCTTAAACCTGCAGCGTCTTACAGCGTCACAGTTACTGCTAAGCTATGCTACAGACATAGTGCTGCACTTCTCTCCTCCTAACCATGAATATATGTTTATGTTCAACAACTGCCAGCACTAAGCTCGCTAAGCTGGCAAGCAAGCAACACAGATGTGTCTCCACATCCTCCACCTGTGAGTGTTCTCTGTCGAGGCAGAAGGAGACCAGAACAGAAAACACTGATGCTGCTGGAAGCTGGAGAGTTGGAGGAGATAACCAGGAAAACCTGTAGTGGAATTTTAGTGGTTTGAGTATTGGAATGGACTTGTTCACGAAGAAAGAGAAACAGTGCCGACTGAACTCATGTTTTATAGTAATGGGTTGGGGGTGGGGGCACACGGCCCCTTCACATATAAGGTTGCGACGCCCATGTTCTATCCACATCTCCAGTCATTTGAGCACTATACATTAACTTTTTTACTCCCCCTTTTTATCTATGGCTGATGGTAGCAACTCATACTCAGAGTGCATAATTTGAGTTGATTTTGCTTTAATTCTTTATGTATATTTGACAACAAACAATAAATGAAAGTTGAAGTTGCCATATTTACTCTGAGCAACAGTTTGAGTACAGAAACAAGTATCTCAAACGTGCCTGATTTAATTAAAGCATACAACTTGATAAAAAAATACATTGTAATGATTATAAGAGGGAAAAAATATATTTTCTGGACAACTGTAATTACAGTCTCTTTACCAGTAGACCTTCTACATTCACACATCAACTGATTATTCACTCCATGGTAGGTGTTTAAAGTTTTATTTTATTTATTTGTTATATTAGAAAACTATGTTCCAGTAAAATGACCCACCATTAAAGTTTGAACAGGATCATTTTTAATAACATTCATATGGAATCAGTAGCTGCAGAAATGTTAGACTGATGGTCCAGTTGTTCTGTACAATCAGTTTAATTTATGGGTCTGATGGAAATGTTAACTCAGAGCAGTCTTCTTCTCAGATAAATAATGTTATTGACTTACTTTATATATATATATATATATATATATATATATATATATATATATATATATATATATATA
>NC_056519.1:26146082-26146312 GCF_014905685.2 Nematolebias whitei
ATATATATATATATATATATATATATATATATATATATATATATATAAATGTTTCTGTTCAGTGCCCTGAGATGACTTCTGTTGTGACTTGGCACTTTATAAATAAACTGAATTGAATTGTCTCTAAATTACATCAGTTTTGACTGTAACTCAACTGGACCTTCTTACGACATTAAAAGTCTGTCTATCTATCTATCTATCTATCTATCTATCTATCTATCTATCTATCT
>NC_056519.1:26146322-26159249 GCF_014905685.2 Nematolebias whitei
TCTATCTATCTATCTATCTATCTATCTATCTATCTATCTATCTATCTGTCTGTCTGTCTGTCTGTCTGTCTGTCTGTCTGTCTGTCTGTCTGTCTGTCTGTCTGTCTGTCTGTCTGTCTGTCTGTCTGTCTGTCTGTCTGTCTGATTTATAATCAGAGAGGAAGTAGCTCTTAATCTGGGGCAAACACTTAAATGAAGCTTAGATGCCAAACTTGTTACGCTCATGTCACAAAACTAGCAGACTTCAAACTGTTCAGACTCATCCACATTTTCAGAGGCTGAAGCCAATGAATGTTTGACTCTAGGGATGTCCTGATACTATTTTTCTAGTACAAGTACTTCAGTTTGTGTACCTGCCAATACCAAGTATTGCTATGGAGTAGTTAATGTATTAGTACTTAAACAGAGGGGCGGCTATGGCTAAGTTGTGAGAGCAGTTGTCCTCTAATCAGAGAGTTGGGGGTTCGATTCCACCGGCAGTCACATGCTGAATTGTCCCTGGGCAAGACACTGAACCCCTCTTTGCCTCCGATGTGTGTCCCATCGGTGTTTGAATGAGATCTACAGCACTGATTATTCTTTACAGAGATGTAGTAGAGTGCTGTATGAAAGTGTGTGATGGAGGTAAGTGAGGACACAGATTGTGTTGTAAAGAGCTTTGAGTGTCTTGATTAGATAGAAAGATGCTATATAAGTACAGTCTATTTACCATTTACCATAAAGTTTACACAATGACTAGAAAAACATTCCTTTTGTAAAGAACATAGCAAACAGTCTTAAAATATCTTTATACTATGGACAATTTATTTTTATTTTTGTCGCGTGTGAATTGCAAAGTAAAAGAGGAAATGATGTCATAAAGCATATTAGTGGTATCAGTCTCAAGTATCGTGGTGCTTTTATGAGTACAAGTACGATTACTCAAGGCCAGTATCAGGCCTGACATGGATACCAGTATTGGTACTGGTACACCACTATTTGACACCAAAGGGATGTAGTCAGGGCTTCAATGTGGGGAGCTTCTATTTTTCCCTATGACCCAGGGACCTTATGTATACAAGTTATGTGTGCACAACACCATGGTGCAAGCCCTTTTCCATGCAGAAGTTAAGATGTGTCATTAATGAAATCACTGTAGAAATGTGTGCAGCACCTCGCCAAATTCATGGCTGTCGTATGCATGTTATTGGTCTGTTGGTGACACTTTGAGGGCACGTTGTGAAATTGTTAAACATGTAAAGAAATGACCGTACATACCAGAAAGGCTATAACCCTGATAACTTTACTGCTATTGAGCATGGTCTGGTAATAGGTGAGAGTCATCCTAACACATATCAGAATATCTCATGAAGAAGTGGATGGATTTTGTAATAGTTTTTTGATTTTCAGAACATGTTGATTTTTTGACAAAACATAACACATATAACAAGCATAAAAAATCAAAAATAAATAACAGACATAAAGGCTGGTTGCACCCCCCCCCCCCCCCCACCCCATTTCCCACTCCCAGGGTAACAGTACAGGCTTCAGTGATAATATTCCAAAAATAGCAAAGCATTTCTGTAATTAGTTGGGATGATTCAAGAATCCAGAAAATCAAGAAAAATAAATAAGACAAAGCAGTATTTTAGGTTTCACAGATTTCTTATGTAATTCTTTTTATTGAGTCTCAAAAACTGTCCCAATCTGTGTCTCTGCCTCCCTTTCAAGTTACTGAGAATGACCTCATAAAAGGCCGTGTCCGCCATTGATTTAATCCAATCATTGAACTCAGGGCACTTTGTGGTCTTCCAATGTTTTAAGATGATCCTGGATGCTGTCACAAGACTGACCCTAATAACTAAAAGAACTTCTTTGGAGATGTCCGGCATTTGAGATTTGTCTCCCAGTAAACACAGTTCTGGGGTCCGAGGGACTTCTGAGCCAAACCAATGCAATTAATTTTATTTATACAGCTCCTTTCTATCTAATCAAGATACTCAAAGCGCTTTACAACACAATCTGTGCCTCATTTACCCATTCATACAGCACTCTACTATAACTATACAAAGAATAATCAGTGCTTTATATCACATTCATACACCGATGGGAGACACATCGAAGACAATGAGGGGTTCAGTATTTTGCCCAGGGACACTTCAGCATGTGACAGCCGGTGGAATTGAACCCCTAACTTTTGAATTGGAGAACGACTGCTCTAACCACTCAGCCACAGCGTCCCTAATCACAGAACTCTCATCTTGAACAAGCATGAAGGCGACAGTGGAAAGGAAAAACTCCCTCATGAGGAAGAAACCTTTAACAGAACCAGGATCAGGACAAGCGGAACATCTGCTTCGACCGGCTGGGTTTGGTAGGAACAGATACACAATGGCAGGTCAAGGATCACATGTTAAGATAGAAATAATATCAAATGAAAACTATTAAATTTTAACAATTTATTTAAGGAAATGAGGTTAGTTTGTTCTCTAGTAGTCTAAGTCTATAGCAGCATAACAAGCCGACCCTAACTATAGGATTTATCAAAAAGGACAGTCTTAAAACTGGACAATGTGCCAGCCTTATAGACAGAAACTGGAAGTTGGTTCCACAAGAGAGGAGCCTGAGAACTGAAAGATCTTCCTCCCATGCTGCTTTAGGAAACTTGAGGGACCACGAGATAACCTGCAGTCTGAGAGTGAAGTGCTCTGTTAGGAAAATATGGAACAATAAGATCTCAAATATAAGATGTAGCTAGGTTGTTGAGAGCTTTGTAGGTTAGAAGTAAGATTTTGAATTCAGTTTTGGACCAGTGTCAAACCAGATACTCAAAACCTCCAAAACAATAGTCCAAAAAGATGTAACCAGAGAACATTCCCCAAAACAGTGTAAACATGTCCCCACCTCTTTTTGTAGATTTCACACAACTTGTCCATCATTAGGGCAGCATGGTTGCACAACTGGTCGAGCTGCTGCCACTCAGCGAGAAGGTTGCTGGTTCAAATCCTGGTCCGGGGGCCTTTCTGGATGGAGTTTGCATGTTCTCTCCGTGCATGCGTGGGTTTTCTCCGGGTACTCCGGTTTTCTCCCACAGACCAAAAACATACATGTTAGGCTGATTGGTAACTCTAAATTGTCCCTAGGTGTGAGGGAGAGACTGAATGATTGTTTGTCTCATTTGTCTCTATGTGTCCCTGTGATGTACTGGAGACCTGTCCAGGGTGTCCCCCGTCTCTCATACAGTGACTGCTGCACCAGCAGTGACCCCCATGACCTGTAAAGGAAGAAGCGGGTAAAAGATAATGGATGGATGGATGTCTGTCATTAGTTTCATTCTGTGCAGTCTGGTAGAGTATGATAATATTTATGTAACACTTTATACGCTATTTATTTTAAATAGAGTATAAAGTATATTTTAAATATTTATATAATTTATTTCTGGCCTCCTTCACAGACTGTGGAATATACTGCCCCGTCTCTTCGTGTGACCGTCTCTGCTGATTCCTTTAAAAAGCAGCTTAAGACACTTTTCTTCAGATAAGCTTTTAGTTAAATGTTTTATTTACTGTTTTTTATCAGCTGTTTTTGTTTTATTTTAAGCCTGTATTCTGTATTTCAAAGCACTTTGTGATTTTATTCATGAAAAGTGCTATATGGATAAAGTTTACTTACTTGCTTACATATTATTTATCACTCTCATATAGGACATCTAGCCCTTTTTCATTTGTGTACTCTTCTCAAATCTCTCTGCCAAAGAAGTTTGATATTTAATGAATCGCCACTCAATATAATATAATTTAACAATTTATAGCACTGACAATTTGTGTGGTGATCACACGGCATCCTAAAAAAATCTAAAGCAGTCGATGGATTTTTAATGAAATTCAAAATTTGAGCAAAACGGCTACAACGCTGTCATTCCTCATCATAACATAATCTTAGTCTAAAACTCTGGATTAAAAGGCAGACGGTGATATGCATTCCTATTAGACCGTTAATTTGGTTATCACAGTGATGCAAACAAGCACAATATGCTGGTTAAAACTATAAAAATATAGAAAAAGAAACTGTCCAGATGACCTGACTGAAAAATGTTGGATTGTATACCTGGATTACTGAGCATGGACTTTGTTATAAAAAAATATATTTTCTGTCTATAGTTTGGGACAGCTCATGATGGTTAACTGGATTATATTGAACTTAAAATCAGTTGATATCTGTCCTGTGATGGACAGGTGACGTGTCCAAGCAGGACCCTTCCTTTTGCCCAATGACTGCTGGATTAAGCCCCAGCGCTCCATGACTCCACAAAACCAAGCAAAGTTTCCTCTGAGTACCACTAGAGGGGTCCCAAGTACCACCAGGGGCACACATACACACTTTGAGGTTCTTCTGTGAGATCTGACTCATAATGAAAGTAAAGAAACTGGTCCAGATGAAATGATTTAACCTTCTTTTGTTATCTACCCGCATGATTGAGCCTACAAACCTTTCTTTTTTTTTTTTTTTACTTTAAACTCCTTCCAAAACTAAAGACTCGAACAGACACTAGGACCATCACCTTCGAGAGCTTGTGGGGTAACTGTGGTGCAGGGGAGATTTCCCCTCAGTCACATGTTTTACTGTGAAGCAAAGTGAAAGCACAGCAGTGTCAGCTGTTGGGCTGCTCATATTAACAGTACCAAAGATTCTCAAGAGCCGGAGAGTCAGATCATCTGGGGCTGAACAAGAGGAGAGACGTGACGAAAGGTAATGAGGACAAAGCATGTTACCATAGAACAATAAGATGTGTGCCATGTTTTTATTGGATGCAGCAGAGTTGTAGATTCTGATGCCGGGTTGGACTGATACTGGTCCTCTGATCCAGGACTCTGGCTCTGACGCAGGCTGCTGTCCTTGTGTTTAAGATAAAGACGTGTCATCTATAAAAGCATCATGCTTTTATCTTAAAGCAGACAAGTTCTGACACTCAGAACTGTTTCGGCTCCTGGGATTTATTTATTTTACTTGAAATCTGACAAAAATCAACCAGCTGCTGTCTCAGCAGTCTCACAGGCAAGTGTTTCCTCTTTTTATTCAGGCCTTCATTTGTTGTTTTCTGTTAATTTACTGACTATCTGTTTGTTACCTGCAGCTATTGTAAATAAGAAGAGTCTTTGAGAACTTATTTAAAATCTTTATTGAGCCATGTGTTGGTGAGCGGTGTTTTTACTGACAGTGATTCAAATCCTCTTAAAGAGATGGACGTCTGAATCAGTCAGAAAACAACTTTCCTGTCACCTTGTCTGCAGAAGGTGATTTAATAATAATATTATGGTATACCATTTATAGGGCATTTTATATTTGTAAATCTCTAAGTGCTAAGTCATACAAATTAAATAAATTAACAAAAAACAAAAAAATAGTTATAGGGCCATAACAATGATGATTTTAAATCCTTTTATGGAGGATTCTGGAGCCTCTCAGGTGGTTTGGAAGTGAATTCCATAAAGGAGGAGCAGCAGAGCACGGTGGGGAGCTTCATTCTGAGAAGTTGAAGATGAGATGACTTGTTGGAACGGAGAGAACGAGTTCTGATTTGTGGGATGAGCAGCTCTGTGAGGTAGAGGGGGGCGTGTCCGTGTCTGCAGTCGTGTGTCAGAAGACAGATGTTCTGGATTCTGGCTAAGACAGGAAGTCAGTGAAGAGACCACAGGACTGGTGTGATATGTTTGTGTTTTTTTTTTGTGGTTGATTTGTCTTGAGTCTGGAGGCACTGTTCTGGATGAACTGGAGCTTTTGAAGGTTTTTATTAGAGATGCCAAAAATAATCCAATTGCAACAGTCCAGTCTTGATAGAAAGGCATGGAGAAGGTGTTTAACAAGGGACAGGTGAGGATCAAACTGGACACCGAGGTTCAAACAATTTATTCTGAACAATTTTCAGGTTCTGATTTATCATCTTCTTTTCAATCAGTTATATTCATTGGTGTCAGAAACATTCGTAATGTGGGGGGGACACACTGGTGTGTGTGTGCGTGTTGGGGTAGAGCTGTCTTTTCTAACTCGGGCCCGGACCAACCCGAATTTGGGCCGGGCGGGCCATAATATTGTGCTGGATGGACGGGTCAGGCTTTTGATTGCGTCAGCGGATGCACGTGGCTGATGATCCAAACAGGTGAGATCCCAAAGCAGACATGTCAGAGCAGGGTCTGTGTATGAATAATGCAGAATGCAGCAGAAGCAGGGATTTAATGTGCTTTGACTGCCACAAAAGGACAAACATTCCCTCAGCTCCGATCTTCTGCCCCTTTTATTCAGCCACGCGTCCACCGGTCGTTAATAACTATATAAGCAGTCAAAGCTTAAATAAAAATGTACGTTTTTTTCACGTTCTGACCTGTAATTACTGTTAATTCACTGGGTTGAGTGGGGTTTGGAAATGATGTCTATGGGCTGGGGCTGGGTCGGGTCATTTTTTTGGGTGAATGGTTGTTTGTCTCATTTGTCTTTCTGTGTCCCTGTGATGGACTTGCGACCTGTCCAGGGTGTACCCCGCCCCTCGCACAATGATTGCTGGACATGGGCACCGGCAACCCCCGTGACCCAAAATGGAATAAGCGGGTAAAGATAATGGATGGATGGATGGAAATGTAGAGGTACACGTCCCTTTCACCTATAATTATTGCGACACCTATGGTTATATTACTAAAGGGCTAAAATTTCTTTTATGTCTGACATTTTCTTATTAAGATCATCTCATGATGAAAAGGAAGGGGGTAAAACTGTTTGTGCTTTAACCTTGAAAAAGATGCAGTGCACAGTCCTGTGTGACAGTCTCTGTTAGTGCTCGTAGTATGTATTGAGGATGACTCTCAGCTACTGCCACACTAAGCTTAAGTTTATAATCTGTAAAACTGATTGACTTATAACCATTTTGGTGTTGTGTAAAGTTGATTAACTGTGGCAAAAATCTTAAATTGCTGTGAGTGCAAAAGTGAATAAGTTGTAGATGTACATCCAATTACTTTCTAAGAATTTTATGAAAAGCTGTCCAGCAGTTAATAAGACATTTTGCTAACAGACAATAACAGGTAAGGCCAAAAATTTGGGAAGATGTGCAACGTGTAGTGTTTAAAGTATGTGATGTGTGTGATTCTCAGCAGTAGCCACGCCAAAGTTTAGCTTAATATCTGAAACTATGGATGAATTATCGATATGTTTGTGGTTTAAGTGAGTTGGCTTTGGCAACCATTTTGAATTGAGTTGGCTCCAGAAGTTAATCAGATGTAGATGCATGTCCATTTATTACATTCTAAGAGTGTCATTAACATTTGGTTTATTAAATATTTTTCTAACAGACAGAGAAACTTCAATAGGTTATTGGCACAATTCTAAACTAAAATCTGTCAAGGCTGAGCATGTGTTGGGGATCAAGCTTATGCGGCATCAAATTTGAGTTCATTGAAGGTATAAATGTTTCAGTTATAGACATTTATGTTATTTTTAAGGCCAGTTATTTGTTATAATCTTACACAAATCCTTTGTTTGTATTAGACATGACGACTGGCAGCACTCTCCTCTCTGAAGATCATTTCCTCTGCTCCATCTGCCTGGATGTATTCATTGATCCAGTCACCATACCATGTGGACACAACTTCTGCATGATGTGCATCACCAAACACTGGGACAGAGACATGCGCTGTGTTTGTCCTCTGTGCAACCAGCGGTTCACTTCTAGACCCAAGCTTCAGGTCAACACGCTCATATCAGGAATCGCTCTCCAGTACAGGAAGTTGGATCAGGGGAACCAGGAAACCAAAGTGGTAAATATTCTGTGTGACGCCTGTGAACAGAAAGCTCTGAAGTCCTGCTTGGTGTGTCTGACCTCCTACTGCGAGACTCACCTGCAACTTCATCGGACATTCCCAGGATTGAGGAGACATGAGCTGACCGACCCTGTGGAGAACCTGGAAGACAGAATGTGTGACATGTATGAAAAGAATAAGACTGTTCTGAAAATAGGACTGATGAGACATTGATCCCTAAAGGAAACTCCAGAGGAATGCAGCATATGGCTTTCGGACTTTGTAAATATTATAATTACTTTTTCACTTTTTGGTACTTTATTTTTGTACCCTTATTGCATGCTTTTATTATTTCTTGTTTGTTTGCTCTTTGATTTAATAAACGGTTACGTACCACAGAGCTTTAAGGTTGCTGTAATTTAGCTTTACTTAAGAAACATAACCTTGACTCAGGAATCCTAGCCAGTTATAGATCTATATCAGATCTAACTTTCATCTAAAAAATTCTAGAGAAAATAGTTGCAGGTCAGTTACATGATCATCTGCAAAGATGTTTGAAGAGTTTCAGTCAGGGTTTAGAGCTCACCACAGCACTGAATCTGCACTGGTGAAAGTAACTAATGATATTCTCATGGCCTCAGACAATGGACTTGTGTCTATACTGGTCCTGTTAGACCTCAGTGCTACGTTTGATACAGTTGATCACAATATTTTACTACAGAGGCTTGAATATGATATTGGAATTACAGGAACAGCTCTAAATTGGTTTAAATCATATCTATCTGATAGATTCCAGTTTGTAAATGTAAATAATGCATCTTAATCATACATCAAAGTTAGTCATGGAGTTCCTCAAGGTTCAGTGCTTGGACGGATACTCTTTCCCTTGTATATACTTCCATTAGGTAAAGTTATTAAGCAGCATGGGATCAATTATCATTGTTATGCTGATGACACACAATTATATTTGTCCACGAAATCCAATGAATCCAATCAGCTACTGTGAAAAATATAAATAATATTTGATTATAAATTGTGAAAATAACATAACATGGGTTGGTTGGTATAATGTTTAATTATGAATTGGGGAATAGAAGTAATGTTTGATTATAAAGTAACTGGGCCACACAAGAAATGACAGCTAAAGAAGTGTGACTGTGACTGATTGGACAGAATGAGAAATGGGAGGGACTTCAGAGAGTGTGTGAATGTGTTTGAATGGATAGAAATCAAAATTCAATTCAATTCAGTTTATTTATATAGCGCCAAATCACAACAAAGTTGTCTCAGGGCACTTTACAGGAACATTCACATACATAAAAAAGCCAATTAGTAAAGTTCTCTATCTAAGGAATCCAGCAGACAAGTTGAATCTTGGCTTCGATGCAGTCTCTCATCCTGAGCAAGCACAGTGGCAACAGTGGAAAGGAAAAACTCCCTTTTAAAAGGAAGAAACCTCCAGCAGAACCAGACTCAGGACAAGCGGCCGTCTGCTTTGACCGGCTGGTTTGAGAGGACAGGAAGGAGAGACAGACGAACACAGAATGGTAGGTCCAGATATAAATGGAGTGGTAAATGAACTGTACTTATATAGCGCCTTTCTATCTGATCAAGATACTCAAAGCTCTTTATACAACAATCTGTGTCCTCATTTACCCATTCATACAGCACTCTACATGTCTCTACAAAGCTAATTGAACAAATCATTCTAATGAGACTAATCAGTGCTTTTTTATATCACATTCATACACTGATGGGTCACACATCAGAGGCAATGCAGGTTCAGTGTCTTGCCCAGGGACACTTCGGCATGTGACTGCTGGTGGATTTGAATCCCCAACTCTTGCATTGAAGGACGACTGCTCTAACCACTCAGCCACAGCGGCCCAGGTCCAGGTGAACCTGAAAGACAAAACAACACATGTTAAGGATAGAAAAAATAATTACAAATACAAACCAGGTTGAGCAGACTAAGTAAAGACAGTAACAGAGTGAAAATTGTGGTCAGTTTGTCCTCCAGCAGTCTAAGCCTATAGCAGCATAACTAAGGGACAGCTCAGGAAACCCAAGCCGACCCTAACTATAGGATTTAGCAAAAAGGAAAGTCTTAAGCCTAGTTTTAAAACTGGATAATGTGTCAGCCTCATGGACAGAGATTGGAAGTTGGTTCCACAAGAGAAGAGCCTGATAACTGAAAGATCTGCCTCCCATTCTGTTTTTGTAAACTCTAGGAACCACAAGTAAACCTGCAGTCTGAGAGCGAAGTGCTCTGTTAGGAAAATATGGAACAATAAGATCTGCAATACAAGATGGAGCTAGGTTGTTGAGAGCTTTGTAGGTTAGAAGTAAGATTTTGAATATTATTCTGGATTTGACAGGGAGCCAATGGAGAGAAGCTAAAACTGGAGAAATATGATCTCTCCCACTAACTCCAGTTAAGACTCTAGCAGCAGCATTTTGGATCAACTGAAGAAGTTTTAAAGAAGTATTTGGACACCCAGATAATAAACCATTGCAATAGTCCAGTCTAGACGTGACAAATGCATGTACCAGTTTTTCTGCATCATTTTTAGATAAGATGTTTCTAATTTTAGTGATATTACGCAGGTGGAAGAAGGCAGTTCTAGTAATGTTTTTAATGTGGGGGGTAAAAGACATGCCCTGATCAAAAATAACACCAACATTTTTAACATTAGAGCTGGAGAACAGATTAATGCCATCTAAGGAGGGAGAAAGACTGAAAAATTCATTCCTATGGTGCTCAGGTCCAAAAACCAAAACCTCAGTCTTGTCTGTGTTCAACAGGAGAAAATTAAGGGTCATCCAGGTTTTTATGTTTTTAAGACATGCTTGTAGTCTAAGTAGCTGATTGGATTATTTGGGTTTAATGGACAAATATAATTGTGTGTCATCAGCATAACAATGAATATGTATCCCATGCTGTTTAATAATTTTACTTAATCTAAAAAAGTTAAATCTGGTCCTCTGGACATTCAAAAAAACATAACAAAGCAAAACAACAAAAAATGTATAAACTTTTCATCTTTCATTCGAAAGACTTCTTCAGTCTGAGGTGCTGTATTCAGCTCAGTCTTATAAATAGCACCTTCTCAGAGTGGATCAACCAGTTTTGCTGCTGACAACCAAAACCAGCTGATTACATGCTCAAGAAGGACCATCAGCCTAACAATGGATCATTAGCACACTGATGGTTGTTTACTATTCACAGAGGGCTGAGTGATACTAGCAATCACAGCATTGTAAGAGGGGGACAGTTGAACACGTAGGCCTCCACCCCTGTTTAATGATGGACTGTTTCTTTTCACAAAGATGGCCTCCTTTACTCCTCTCTCAAACCATCGTTCCTCTCTATCCAGGATGTGCACATCTTCATCCCTGAAAGAGTGACCGCTGGCCTGGAGATGTGTGTAGACCACAGAGTCCTGGCCTGATGTTGATTTTCTGTGCTGGGCCATTCTTTTGGCCAGTGGCTGTTTAGTTTCCCCGATGTAAGACTGATCACAGCCCTCCTGACACTGAACAGCATACACAATATTACTCTGTTTGTGCCGGGGGACTGGATCTTTGGGATGAACCAGTCTTTGCCGTAATGTATTTTGAGAAATCCCACACAAGACAGGCTCTAGAGCAATGTGGATATCCTAACTGGGCCTTCCTGAAAGCAGAGAAGAAACCCAAACAGGACTCCAGTCAGCCATCAGGTGAAAAGGAGAAACCCAGACCCAGACCAGTGGTCATTCCGTATGTTGAGGGAGTATCAGAGAAACTGACGTTTATTTTCTAAACATAACGTCCCAGTGGCTTTTAAACCCAAAAATACATTACGGCAAAGACTGGTTCATCCCAAAGATCCAGTCCCCCGGCACAAACAAAGTAATATTGTGTATGTTGTTCAGTGTCAGGAGGGCTGTGATCAGTCTTACATCGGGGAAACAAAACAGCCACTGGCCAAAAGGATGGCCCAGCACAGAAGATCAACATCATCAGGCCAGGACTCTGCGGTCTACACTCATCTCCAGGCCAGCGGTCACTCTTTCAGGGATGAAGATGTTCACATCCTGGACAGAGAGGAACGATGGTTTGAGAGAGGAGTAAAGGAGGCCATCTTTGTGAAAAGAAACCATCCATCATTAAACAGGGGTGGAGGCCTACGTGTTCAATTGTCCCCCTCTTACAATGCTGTGATTGCTGGTATCACTCAGCCCTCTGTGAATAGTAAACAGCCATCAGTGTGCTAATGATCCATCCTTAGGCTGATGGTCCTTCTTGATCATGTGAGCAGCTGGTTTTGGTTGTCAGCAGCAAACTGGTTGATCCACTCTGAGAAGGTGCTATTTATAAAACTGAGCTGAATACAGCACCTCAGACTGAAGAAGTCTTTTGGATGAAAGACGAAACGTTTCTACATTTTTTGTTGTTGTTGTTTTGCTTTTGTTGTTTTGTTTTGTTTTGTTTTTTAGAATGTGCAGAAGACCATATTTAACTTTTTTTTAGATTTTTCTACCTGGATTATTTAGCATGCATCGGGAAATTTTACCTAATGGAAGCATATATAAAGTAAAGAGCATTGGCCCAAGCACTAAGCCCTGAGGAACTCCATGATTAACTTTGGTGTATGAAGAAGATTTATTATTTACATTTACCAAGTGGAATCTATCAGACAAATATGATTTAAACCATTTTAGAGCTGTTTCTGTAATCCCAATATCATATACAAACCCATCCATCCATCCATTCATTATCTTTACCCGCTTATTCCATTTTGGATCACGGGTGTCGCTGGTGCCCATGTCCAGCAATCACTGTGCGAGGGGCGGGGTACACACTGGACAGGTCCATATCCAAACCTCTGTAGTAAAATATTGTGATCAACTGACTGACAAATGCAGCACTGAGGTCTAACAGGACCAGTATGGTAAATGGAGTGTACTTATATAGCGCCTTTCTATCTTATTTCAAGATACTCAAAGCGCTTTACACTACAATCTGTGCCCTCATTTACTCATTCATACAGCTCTATACTAGATCTTTACAAAGATAATTGAACAAATCATTCTAAAGAAACTAATGATGTGGCTGGAGGCCACTAATGGTGTTCAAAACAGCTGATACGGGCCACCTTAGTTCAAAAGATTTATTG
>NC_056519.1:26164249-26197006 GCF_014905685.2 Nematolebias whitei
TTATGTTGTGTGTTTCCTTGACTGATGAAGCCTTCCGGATCGAAGGTGAAACGTTTCAGCACAAAAAAAGAAACTGTCCAGATGACCTGACTGAAAAATGTTGGATTGTGTACCTGGATTATTGAGCATGGACTTTGTTGTCTTCAGATTCAAGTTGAGCATTTCATGACTGTGGAACCACGACTGACAGCTCAATGCAGTCGCTATAAATCTTTGGAACCTATGTCACTGCATTGGGGGCGTTACCATCTGAAAGGGGAATCGTGTTTTCATTACAGGTGCCGAGAAAAGAGATGAGTGGACGTCAAGGGTTTCCAAAAGGAAACGACATGATATAAGGCGTGAGGGTCCAAACTGGAATGTCCAAGCCGCACCTACTACAATCAAGATTGAGGGAAGCTCAACATGATTTCCACTACTACTCTGGACAGTGTTGCTTCAGAGAAAAACATTGAACATGATACTGAGAGAAAGGCAGAAAATGTCTGATGACTCTTGTTTTGGATGATGCTAGAGGCATCAACACTGACAAACCACTCGCTAGAGAAGGTGAAGATCACTGAAGATCACCGAAGATCACCTAACACACGTCAACCATTCACCAGAACAAAAAGCAGCAGCCAGCAACAAGGAAACAAGACGTCAAGCCCAAGTTGAGTACGACACAACAACAAAAACATTACATATAGACCAGTTAGCTTACCAGCATTCACAATAACACCTTCTTAAACACACTAAATCAAACCAAGCATAGTACAAAAAAAGGTATAATTTAAAAGAAAAAGAGATCAGATTATAGTGTAATGTGAAACTAAAAGACAACTTCTAGGTAAAGTAATTAAAATTTAAAAGAACCAACAAACAATGAGATACGGAACTACAATAGAATTAGCAACTATTAGGTTGAATAATATATTAGTTACAGTAAATAATATAAAACCAAAAAACTCGATTAACAGAACTAAATATTTTTACCTTGATTAAACAAACTACCTATATTGAGATTTTAACTTTTACAAAGTCAGATATTACACCTTCAAACTTTGTAGCAACATCTACAGATACTGCAGAAGCAACCAGAACATCTGAACTATTAACGATCAAAACATCGACTCCAGAGATTGAAACTACCATCTGGAACTACTAGAATCAGAACCAGAGAGAGCAAAACTTATAAACAAACTTCTAGGCTCATTATTAAAGCAACACCACAGTGTTAACTAGCAGAAGAAACTATAATAGTTTGATTTTACTAAAATCACATATTTTCATTTCAGGGAGGATGGGACAGATTTAATGTAACTAAGCATAAGTACATTATTAAACCTTTGTTTAAATTAGTTAGGCCTAGAGCCCAAATACAAACACGTGGCTCGTAGAACAGAGAGGAAAAAGTGGTTTTAGGAAAAAACATAACTCTGAACAAATGGTAAAGAACATAAAATGAGCAATCAAATAGGGATATCACAATTTTTTAAAATTCAGATGCATAGTGTTAAATGTAAATTTATGAGAAAACACAAGATATGAGAACATAGAAAATTAACAACTATTCCATTACCAATTGGTTAGCACGTGAATATAAAACTCCAAGAATTA
The DNA here is from genome assembly GCF_014905685.2 of Nematolebias whitei. NCBI lineage: Eukaryota > Metazoa > Chordata > Actinopteri > Cyprinodontiformes > Rivulidae > Nematolebias > Nematolebias whitei. The sequence continues at coordinate 26,165,849 of NC_056519.1, forward strand.
TAATGCCGAATATGAACGTTTTACAAGTGGAGGTTTCAAACAAGACGTAATCTATCTAAGGAACATAACTGTTTAGATGTAATGTAACATAACAATATGATCTCAATGTTTGTTATAACATCTGTTTGGTATGACAATATGATATGATATGATACAATGATATGATACACTGATATGAGAATCCTGAATTATTTAAGCTAGACTTGTGAAACTATATTTATGACTATTCTTACTCGTTACCTTTTCAGTGATTAGACACAGTTTATAACAGATATTTATTAGCTGTATAAAGATGATTGTCTAAAGAAAATATAGTCATCAAGATGATTAGTGCATGCACTTCACAGTAAGAATGAACTCCTTTGTGATGCTTTTATACAATGAAATGAATGAGATGAATGATTTTGAGGAAGTGAAAGTAGAGAATCTTAGAGCTAAAAGATTTGGTGCAAGTGCTTATTTAAATTGTGTTTTGAACTTGTTCTGAAGCTATGTTAAAATTTAAGAAGCTAAAAGGTTAACGCTGAAGAGGATGCTGGTAAGGATAAGTGGTCTTGATGATTGATTAAAACCTAAATTTAGAAATGTTGATAAAATACAAATTAGTACAATCCCAGTACTAATTGTGATTCTCCTGTTGACATGTTGTGTCCTGCCACCTTGAGGCGAATGGAAAAACAAACGCTGGGCTGCAAATCAACTGGTTTAGATCAAGATGCCACAGCAAATCTATCTCCCCGTCTCTTGCCAAACTGACTGCTGAAACGCAAAGGAACTTGAGGCAAAAGTGGAAAAGTGAAGTATGGAAATGAATGTGTTTTCAAATAAAAATGAAGTCCTTCTTCAGCTAAGTGTTGGAACAACAATAAAGACATTTCTTTTTTTTTTTTGCCATCCATAAGGAACTGAACTGAACTAAACTGAAGAGTTAAGGCTCTTTATCGTCTTCTTTATCTTTTATTTCCTTACTTTTCTAAGTTTCAATCCTTTTATTTCCTATACACTTCTTGGTGTGTATTAGTCTCTTTACTCTGAATCAAACTGTTGATGTTTTTCAACAACTGAGACATCATTTTCAAGTTTGTGTTCATCATATGTTATATCTTTATTTGTTTTGTATTTTATTATGTTATGTTTGCTTTTATCACTTATGTTACTCTGATTTTGGGTAATTTGGTTACAACACTATTCATAATGTACAAAATTCATATGTACTCATAATGGTTTTCGAATATAAAGTGTTGAACAGAATGTTGTTTGGCTAATGCACTTGCTCCCTGCCTTAGAAGTCAAATGGCAGAAGCTAGAAAGAGGGGTCTAGTTCTGAGGAGACATTTTTCTTGCAACAGGTTTTTTCAGCTCCTCAGGGAGCAATGACAACTATCCAATGAAATGACTGAGTGATCATATTTTGGTAAGATCTTAAGTTTTAACTGTTATAACACCATGTTTTAAATTATCATATATTCACACTGCACAGCACAATATAAACTCACATATATGGATAATTTAATCTCACACTTACTCATAATCTCACACTCACATATTTATACATCACTAAATATATCAGAAAATTTGGCAGCATTAGTTTATTTGAGGAATTTCCTCAAACAGGGAGGATTATAGGATTTAAGAAAGTTTATTAATTGGACAATCTGTTTTATTACAGGGCCCAAGCAAAGATGTCTTTTTAACATACAATGACCTGCAGAGAATGTGTTCAACAGAACTTGTTTTTAACGGGTTCTGAGTATTTGCAAATGTGCTTTATGCATGAAGCTTGTCAAGCTGACCTGAGAATAATTTGTTTATCTGTGTCCAGAGTGAATGTCTGGGCACAAGACCAAATGTTTATATAAGACCTTGTTTCCCATCAGAACTGTTTTTATCATCTAAGTGGAGCTTGTCCTGTGTCAGGCTGACCTGAGAAGAATGTGTTTACAGGAAAATCATTGTGTGTGTTTGAGACTGAACAAATTCTGGCAATAAAAGCTCATGTTCTTGTTCTATTTCACAAGTGTATAAATGCTCTGAAAACGTCCCATCTGAAGGGGTTCTGTCTTTGAGGTCTTCAGGTATTTCAGCTGTTCGGCCTGAGGGCTCACTTCAAAATAAAAACCCCATTTTGCTGTCAATCAGAACCAAGGGGTCACCTGTTTAATTTAATGATGTCAAAAGTATCCTATGTAGTATTAGCCACTACACCATCTCCTTCGTCTTCTTCACGTTGATGTGGAGGTTGTTCTTCCTGCACCAGCTCTTCAGGTGTTCCACCTCCTGCCTGTGGCCGGACTCATCATTGTTTGAGATTCATCCAACTACTACTGTATCGTCTGCAAACTTTACAATATCACTGTCAGGGTTTTCAGGCTGAGCTGAACAGGAACAAACCCATTTGTGCAGACAGGACGCAGAGGCCATGAAGTACAATAAATAAACACTTTAATAATTGAAATGAACAGCTGACGTGGCAGCAAAACACTTACAGGTCAGGATACGCGAGGGACACAGGAGGAGACCAGACGACAAAGACTGAGACACAGACCAGGGCTTATATACACACAGACTAAATGAGACAAATTACAAACACCTGGAGGACAGGTGGGGGGGAGCTGATCGAGGTAATTACTGAGAGACACTAAGGAGTACAGACACAGGGAGACTGACAGAGGGTTACCATCCTTACAATCACAGCCTGGATGGGTAGGTGCACAGCCAGCAGAGTGAACAGAAGGGGGCTCAACACACAGCCTTGAGGGGAGCCAGTGCTGAGGGTTATGGTGGAGGAGGTCTCATTAAAGAGTTGTTATAGATGATTATGGCTGTGGGCAGGAAAGATCTCCCACATGCAGTCCCTCCCACAGTGAATCCAAAGAAACTGGCTGCAGATGCTGATCTAAGATGCCAACCCGGTGGGCCTCTTGGTCCTCCCCGGCAGCAGGACTGCCTGAATGCTAGGCAGAACTCTTCCCAGAGCGATGGACACTCCTCCCAGTAGCCTGTCAAGGTCCTTGTTCCCACAGACAGCCAGCTGCAGGTGTGGGGGGGATGATCCTGGTTTTCTCACTGTCACAAGCCACGCTTCACGCCAGCTCCAGGAAGTGGACAGTCAGGTACTCGACCACCGCTGTCAGGTAGATGGGAATGCATCCCAGACACCTCTTTTTCAACTCATTTTGAATTTGGGATTGTAGTTGTGGTATTTGAGCTTTTGAAGTGTTAATCAGCTGCTCCCAGTTGTTAAAAAAAACACCTTGTTGTCATGGTTATGCTTCATAACAAATCTCCAAAAGTAAAAAGGTTTCAGTAAAACTCCTTTCAGCTGCACAGCATCCGATGCCAGAGGAAATAATCATCCAAAAAAAGCAATTAACTTCCAAATTTTAGACTGGCTCATCATTTGGGAACAGATCATGATTACTTCTTGTTTGGAATAGACTAGACTGCCAATAGAGAGAGAGACATAAGAAATGAATACTGATGATGTGTCTTTATAATAAATTTGATCATTGTGTAAATGTATGAATGCTGAGGGATTCACTTCTATTTAGTTGTTTTGTACATCTTTCTGCTTCTTCCTTTTGACCTTCTGCTTTTGTCTTCTCTTCTTTATACATTACAAATTTTAAAAAAGTTTATCACTTACTTAACTCGTTTTTGCCTCTTTCAGCAAAGTCAATTGGCACTCAGCTTTGTCTGATAGAAAATAAAAGCTTAGCATTTCTCGAAGGAATACATTTGAAATATTTAAATTAATATTTCTGCTAACCTTGGGTCAAAACCCCACAATGCCTCGGTTTTAAAATGGAGGCCAATGTGGATAATTAACATCTTATGTTACAAAATGATGAGTGTTCTTTCTAGGGATGAGAGGAAATTTATTGCTTACTAATTTCTATAACTTGAAAAAAAAAGATAACAGTTTTTAACAGTCAAAAACAGAAAACAAAAGGAGTTCATAGAAGATCCCACAGAAATGTAATGGCTCATTGAGTCAGACACACAAAACCACAGTGTCTATCATATCATACCATCATAAACTAGTCATGGTCAATATAAATCTGGCTTTTTGACACACACAAAGAAAACCTTCATTGCCAAAGTAAAATCACATTACTACAGATTAATCTAACTACTAGAAAAATATGTAATGTAAAAATGTGACTGCATAAGTTTTCACCCCCTTTAAAATAAGTGTCCTAATTCATTCAGTTTCAATTCAATTCAGTTTATTTATATAGTGCCAAATCACAACAAAGTTGTCTCAGGGCACTTTACAGGAACATTCACATACCGTACATAGAAAGTCTATTAGTAAAGTTCTCCATTTAAGTAACTCAGAGAAAAGATTATTTAAAAGCAAAGTTGGAAGTTGGATACAAAAGGAATTTCAAGGTCATTAACTTTCTGAGGAGTTTTGCTAATTAAATCGTCATCAAAAAATGGAAGGAATATGGAACGTGTGTAAATCTACCAAGAGCAGGCCGTCCTTATGTAGTGTGTGAAGAGGGAGAATAGCTGGAGACCACCAAGACACCTGTGACCACTCTAAAAGAGTTACAAGCTTCAGCAGGTGAGATGAGAGAAACTCTGCATACAAGTGCAGAACAAAAAACAAAACTGAAAGTAAAAATGAAATTAGTAAAACAATAAGTAAAAGCTAAAATTATTAGAACAGTAGCTAAAAGCTAAATTCAGTGGAATGACAGACAAAAAACAAAATTATCGAAACAATACGCAAAAGCTCTAACTGGCAACACAGTAGATGACAGATTAAACTAGCAAAACGTTAGCTAAAAATGATTAGAAAAGTACTTTAAAGGTAAAATTTGTAAAAGTGTAGCTAAAATCTTGGTAAAATTGTAACTAAAGGATAAAGCCAAGAAAACATTAGTAAAAAGTAAAAATTTACAAAATAGTCGCTTAAAACGCTACAAAAAATATGACTTCAAAGGCCACAATTTTTTGTGTGATTTATTTTTTTTATGAAAAAAAAAACATAAAATAAGTTAAACATTTCAAAAGATGATGCTACAAAACTCAAAAGTCAAAGACATTATGTTTTAGATGAGCTGAATATTTTGATATAGGTCTGGCAAACTAGCTGAAAGTACAGTAAAGTAGTTGAAGTCCTAAAATGTTCAGAACAGACAGTTCGGTGAATGTTGCCTCAGGGTTCACAGTATATACGGAAATAAAGTGTTCCTGTGTACAGTTCATGCTTCTACCAATAGCGAGGTCAAACGTAGGGCACTTAGCAGGCCTCAGTTGTCTCCATCAGGTCTTGTCAGAGTGAATCTTCTAGATGGGTCTGGTATAAACCACTTCTCCCACAACTCCCAGTGAACAGCAGGATAGCTCCATGGTTTGAATGGTCCGTTCCAATGCAGCAAGTGTGCCTCCTGTAGAACGTTCTCTGAATAACGGGCATCTGGACTCCATCCTGGACACACAAATGAATATCTGTGAAAAAAAAATTGGACACTCACCCCATTCTTTTTTCTTCCTTTGTTTCTGGACTTTGTGCCTTTGTTTCTCCACAGATCTTCTGACTCCACCTCACCCTTCCCCAGCATTCTCCTCCATCACACCAACCTTTTACATATCCTGTTTCCCCAAGTCCATGCCCACCCTAACATCATTCATCATCATTTCCTCCTCTCTGAGGTCTATATTGAACATATTTTGTTTGATATGTTCACTGTCCGGCAGCACGGTGGCGCAACTGGTAGAGCTGCTGCCTCTCAGCGAGCAGGTCCAGGTCCAGGGGCCTTTCTGGGTGGAGTTTGCATGTTCTCTCCGTGCATGCGTGGGTTTTCTCCGGGTACTCCGGTTTCCTCCCACAGACCAAAAACATGCATGTTAGGCTGATTGGTAACTCTAAAATTGCCCCTAGGTGTGAGTGAGAGAGTGAATGGTTGTTTGTCTCGTTTGTCTCTATGTGGCCCTGTGATGGACTTGCGACCCGTCCAGGGTGTACCCCGCCCCTTGCACAGTGATTGCTGGACATGGGCACCAGCGACCCCCGTGACCCAAAATGGAATAAACGGGTAAAGAAAATGGATGGATGGATGGATGGATGTTCACTGTCCCTCGTCTGCACATGTCCAAACCATCTCAGCTTTGTTTCTAACATTGTCTCCAAACCAGAGCTGTCCCTCTGGTACTACTCAGTTCACACATATGGATTCTGTTTTGTTTCTACAGACTTTCATTCCTCTTCTGTCCAGAGTACACCTTCAACTCTCCAAGTTGTCTTCCACCTGCTCCCTACCCCCACTACAGATGTCCTATACAAACATCATAGTCCATGAAGACTCCTGCCTGACCTCATATGTTAGTCTGTCCATCACCAGTGAAAACAAGAGGCTCAGAGCTGATCTCTAATGCAATTTCACACAAACACACACACGCACGCACGCACGCACGCACGCACGCACGCACACACACACACACACACACACACACACACACACACACACACACCTTGACCTCATCTGTCACTTCTACTGCACATTCTACCACTGTCCCTTTGTCTGTGTGCATGTCTCTAACATGATGTTTGGTTTTATTAACCCAAAGTAGCAGACTGATAAGACAGACTCCACGGTAAAAAAATGTAAGTGCATTTATTTACAAAGTGTTTTGAAGAATTTGATGCTGCAAGGGAAAGGGGGAGAAGGTGAGTCCAGGTTGTTCACAAGATATTTGATGACAGGAAAATGTTTGTTATTTGTCTTACTTATGGTTGTTTGTAGGTTGCATTGGAGAAAGGGGAGAAACAAGGTCCTAGGATTCCAGGTGAAGGTGAAGATATGATAGAAAGGTGAGGAATGTTGGAGAGTGACGGCACTTGGCGTTTGGTCCAGGCTGATGATTTGGCGTTTGCAGGAACAGGATGACAACAGGGTGAGGCCACAAGGAGCGATGAGGATTCAGGAAACACAGAGGAGCAGGACTTGGAAGTCACAAGAAAAATCAAGGTTAGTACAAAAAAATCACAAGAGAAAGTTTTTTTTAGACTGTCACTTATGTTACCCAAGGTATGATAATGTTCCACCGTTGGATGAATGTTTGACAGAGGTTTAAGTATCCAGCAGAGAAATCATCAGGATTAGGTGAAGGTGTGGAGAGGTGGATGAGTGAATGACAATCAGCTGTGGGGAAAGTGATTATGTCAAGAAAAACTAGGAATCCTACAGTCTCATTCATTTTTTTCTTCACAAATGCTTAAATAAATTGAATCAGATTAGTCAAAACCCTGTGTTTGTTTGCATACAAAATCAAGAGTCCTCTGCTATGAAATTGTTAATGGATGTTCCACAAGAGTCCATTACTGTTGTTAAAGTTAAAGCATTCAAAGAACAGAGACCACCAGGCTTGTCTGGGATTTAGGCTTTTAGCATCTTGAATGTCTGCCAGATCCTTATGATCAGTCCAAATGCCAAAGTATTTCGGCACCCTCAAGCCAATGCCTCCATTCTTCTAAGGCCAGTTTTATGGCCTTTATCAGGTCTCTGTTGCAAATATCATAATTTTGTTCAGCTGGTGAAGGTGAAGGGGAAAATAGCACACACACCTTATCATCAGTCTTAGATCTCTGAGAGAGAACATCACCAACTCCAGTGTCCGAGGCATCCACCTCTAATATAAATTGTCTTGTGGGGTCAGGATGACGCATGATGGGTGCAGAAGAAAAAAGTCACTTTAACTCACCAAAGGATAAGTTGGCCTCAGGAGTCCACTTGAATGTCCTTAAGGTGGAAGTCAGTTGGGTGAGGGGTGATGATATCCTACTATTCATCAATCCATCCATTTTTTTCCACTTATCCGGGGTCAGGTTAGCAGCTTAAGTAGGGAGGCCCAGACTTCCCTCTTCCCAGCCACTTGGGCTAGCTCCTCCGGGGGAATCCCAAGGCATTCCCAGGCCAGCCGAGAAACATAGTCCCTCCAGCGTGTCCTGGGTCTTCTTCTGGGTCTCCTTCCAGTGGGACGTGTCTGTTACACCTCACCAGGGAGGCGTCCAGAAGGCATCCTAACCAGATGCCTGAGCCACCTCAACTGGCTCCTCTCAATGTGGAGAAGCAGCAGCTCTACTCTGAGTCCCTCCTGGATGACCGAGCTTCTCACCCTATCTCTAAGGGAGAGCCCAGTCACCCTGCGAAGAAAACTTATTTCGGCCACCTGTATTCGAGATCTCGTTCTTTCGGTCACAATCCAAAGCTCATGACCATAGATGAGGGTAGGAACGTAGATCGACCGGTAAATTGATTGCTTCGCCTTTTGACTCAGCTCTCTCTTCACCACGACAGACTGGTACAGCGCCTGCTTCACTGCAGACGCCACACCTATCCTACTATATCTTACTGAATCCATCCAGAGGATCTGACTTAACTTATTTCGATTTCTCTACCTGGATTATTGCACATGCATCAGGCTATCCTACTATATGTTATCATGCTACAGTGGTGTTTTGAACTACTTTGGCATGACTGTCTCAGAGGAGTTGATGGGGGAAAGGGCAGGCCCCGGTGGCCATTTTAGCAGCAGCAAACTGTTTTTTTTCCATTATGGGGTATGCTGTTTGTGGGAATCAGTTTGTTTGGTGGGCTCCTCAGACTGAAGAAGTCCTTTGGATGAAGAACGAATCATCTCAGCAAAAAAAAGAAACTGTCCAGATGACCTGACTGAACATTATTGGATTTTTACCTGGATTATTGAGCATGAACTTTGGTGTTTTGAACTACTTTGGCATGGCTGGCTCAGAAGAGTTGACGGGGTAGAGGGTGGGCCCTGGAGGCTATCTTAGCAGCAGTAAACTGTTTTTTTTTTTTTTTTAATCTACTATGGCATATTCTGTTTGAGGGAATCAGTTTGTTTGGTGGGCTCCTCAGAATGAAGAAGTCCTTTGGATGGAAGATGAAACAACTCAGCCAAAAAAAAAAAAAAAAAAAAAAGAAAGAAATCATCTAGATGACCTGACTGAACATTGTTGGATTTTTACCTGGATCATTGAGCATGAACTTTGGTGCTATCCTACTATAGTTCTTGATGAACCTTCAGTAGAAGTTGGTAAATCCAGGAAGTGCTACAGCTGCCTGCAATCCTCAGGAACTGGCCACTCTACAACTTCCTTCCTGTGGACCCACCACCTGCAGGAAGGGCCATAAAAGTTGGGTGTGTGATGCCATGGGCAGTGGCCGAAGGCGGGGACCTTGGCACTCTGACCCTGGCTTACCAAAGCTGGCTATTGGGACATGGAACGTGACCTCTCTGATGGGGAAGGAGCCTGAGCTTGTGCATGAGGTTAAGAGGTACCGACTAGATATAGTTGGCCTCACCTCAATGCACAACATGGGCTCTGGAACCAATTTTCTTGAGAGGGGCTGGACCGTATTCCACTCTGTAGTTGCCCATGGTGAGAAGCGTCGAGCTGGTGTGGGTCTACTTGTAGCCCCCCAACTTGATGCCTGTGTGTTGGAGTTTTCCCCGATAGATGATAGGGTGGCATCCCTTAGCCTTCGGGTGGGGGAATGGGCTCTGACTGTTGTCTGTGTCTATGCACCGAACAGCAGTTCAGAGTATCTGGCCTTCTTACCATACCATACCATACCATACCATACCATACCATACCATACCATACCAATTTATTTATAAAGCACTTTAAACAGTGACAAAGCACAACAAAGTGCTGTACAGGGACAAACAGAACAAGCACATAGCAACAGATTACATAACAGGACACCAAAAAGTAGAAACCGACAAAAACAATAATGGATAACAACAACAACCGCAACATGACTAACACAGTGTGATGCACACAGACTCAGCACAGGTCACACAGTGCAGAAAGCCAGGGAATAGAAGTGTGTTTTTAAGCGAGATTTAAAAACTGTGAGGGAGGGGGCCTGTCTAACGAGCAGAGGTAAATCATTCAAAAGTCTTGGTCCTGCTACAGAGAAGGCCCTGTCACCTCTGCGCTTGAGACGGGTTCCTGGGACTGTTAGGAGCAACTGGTCTGCTGATCTGAGAGAACGTGGTGGGACATACGGCTGGAGCAGATCAGTAAGATAGGAGGGGGCAGAGCTGTTTAGTGATTTATAGACATACAAGAGTATTTTGAATTTGATTCGAAGATGAACCGGAAGCCAGTGTAGGGAGGCCAAAACAGGTGTAATGTGCTCTCTTTTGCTTGTGCTGGTCAAAAACTGGGCTGCTGCATTTTGGACCAGTTGGAGTCTAGCTATGGAGGTCTGACTGATACCAAAAAGGAGTGAGTTGCAATAGTCGAGCCTGGATGTAATGAATGCATGAATTACTGTCTCCAGGTTATTTTTGGACAATATGGGCTTCAGCTTAGACAGTCGCCTCAGCTGGAAAAAGCAGGATTTAACAATCATATTTACATGATTGTTGAGTTTCAGAGAAGGGTCAAGTATCACTCCTAGATTAGTGACTCTTTGTTTCACTAACGGTGACAGAACGGATAGGTCGATGCAGTGGTTGGTGATTGTGTCATTGGGAGGAAACAGCATAACTTCAGATTTCTTCTCGTTGAAACTCAAGAAATTTAAAGCCATCCAATCTCTGATGTCAGCCAGGCAGTCCAGTAACGGTTGAATAGAGCGAGTACCGTTGAGTCTGAGGGGGAAGTAGATTTGGCAGTCGTCGGCGTAGAAATGAAAAGGTATGTTATGTTTCCTGAAAATAGCACCTAGTGGCAGCAGGTATAAAGAAAATAAAAGAGGACCAAGAATGGACCCTTGCGGTACCCCCCATTTAAGCGCTGCCGCTGCCACACTTCTTAGAGTCCTTGGCAGGGGTGCTGGAAGGTGCACCAGCTGGGGACTCTTTTATTCTGCTGAAGGGCTTCAATGCCCACGTGGGTAATGACAGTGTGACCTGGAGGGGTGTGACTGGGAAGAACGGCCTCTCTGATCTGAACCAAAGGGGTGTTCTGTTGTTGGACTTCTGTGCTAGTCATAGTTTGTCCGACACAAACATCATGTTTGAACATAAGGGTGTCCATAAGTGCACTTGGCACCAGGACACCCTAGGTCGTAGATTGATGATAGACTTCATAATCATGTCATCTGATTTGCAGCCATTTGTTTTGGACACTCGGTGAAGAGAGGAGCTGAACTGTCAGCTGATCACCACCTGGTAGTGAGTTGGATCAGATGGTGGGGGAAGATGACAGACAGACCCAGTAGACCCAAATGTGTAGTGAGGGTTTGCTGGGAATGCCTGGCAGAAGAACCCATCCGAGAGATCTTCAACTTGCACCTCCGGGAGAGCTTTAACTGCATCTCAGCTGAGGTGGGGCACATTGAGTCTAAGTGGGCCATGTTCTGCACCTCACTTGTTGAGGTAGCTGCCTTGAGCTGTGGCCGCAAGGTTGTCGGTGCTTCTCGTGGTAGCCATCCATGAACTCGGTAGTGGACATCCGGGTTAGGGAGGCTGTCAAGCTGAAGAAGGAGTCCTATTGGGCCTTGTTAGCCAGTGGTACTTCGGAGGCAGCTGAGGAGTACCAGAGGGCCAAGCGGTCCATAGCCTTGGCTGTTTCTGAGGCAAAAGCTCGAATGTGGGAGGAGTTCGGTGAGACCTTGAATAACAATTCTCAGTTGGTTCCAAGGAGATTCTGGCAAACCATCAGACGGCTGAGGAGGGGAAAGCAGCACTCTACTAACACTATATTCAGTGAAGGTGGGCTGCTGTTGACCTGAATCAATGATGTCGTCGGGAGGCGGAAGGAATATTTCTCGGACCTTCTCAATCCCACCAGCATGTCTTCCATGGAGGAAGCTGAGTCGGGGGACTTTGGGGTTGATCTATCCATAACTGGGGCTGAGGTTGCCGAGGTAGTTAAAAAGTTCAGAGGCGGCAGGGCTCTGGGAGTGGATGCGATTCACCCTGATTTCCTTAAGGTTCTGGATGTTGTGGGGCTGTCTTGGTTGACATGCCTTTGCAATGTTGCGTGGACATCGGGGGCAGTGCCACTGGATTGGCAGACTGGGGTGGTGGTTCCCCTCTTCAAAAAAGAGGACCGGAGGGTGTGCTCCAATTATAGGGGCATCACTCTCCTCAGCCTCCCTGGTAAGGTCTATTCAGGGGTACTGGAGAAGTGAGTCAGATCGTTGGTCGAACCTCGGATCCAGGAGGAACAATGTGGGTTCCATCCTATCCGTGAACACTGGATCAGCTCTTTACCCTCACTAGGGTCCTTGAGAGGTCATGGGAGTTTGCCCATCCTGTCTACATGTGTTTTGTGGATTAGGAGAAGGCATTAAACCGTGTTCCTCGGGGTACACTGTGGGGGGTGCTCTGTGAGTATGGGATTGGGGGCCCCTTGCTACGGGCTGTTCAGTCCCTATACAAGCGGTGCGAGAGCTTGGTTCGCATTGCTGGCAGTAAGTCGGACCCCTTCAGGGTGGGAGTTGGACTCCGACAGGGCTGCCCGTTGTCACCAATTTTGTTCATAACTTTCATGGACAGAATTTCTCGGTGTAGCCAGTGGGCAGAGAGTTTTTGGTTCGGTGACCTCAGGATTCTAACTCTGCTCTTTGCAGATGATGTGGTCCTGTTGGCATCATCGCGCCGTGATCTTCAGCTCTCACTGGAGCGGTTTGCAGCTGAGTGTAAAGCGGCTGGGGTGAGAATCAGCACCTCCAAATCTGAGGCCATGGTCCTCAACCGGAAAAGGGTGGATTGTTCTCTCCAGATCGAGGGTGAGGTTCTGCCTCAAGTGGAGGAGTTCAAGTATCTTGGGGTTTAGTTCACGAGTGAGGGAAAAATGGAGTTTGAGATTGACAGATGGATTGGTGCAGCATCTGCAGTATTGTGGACTCTGTACTGGTTCGTTGTGGTGAAGAGAGAGCTGAGCTGTAAGGCAAAACTCTCTGTTTACTGGTCGGTCTATGTTCCTACCCTCACCTATGATCACATGCTCTGGGTAGTGACCGAAAGAACAAGATCGCGGATACAGGCAGTTGAAATGAGTTTCCTCCGCAGGGTAGCTGGACTCTCTCTTAGAGATAGGGTGAGAAGTTCGGTTATCCGGGAGAGACTCGGAGTATAACCTGTTAAGATATTTTTGGACTGGTCCTATGGTTTGGATCTGCTCAGAGACGGGATTATAATGAAATTATGACCCGGTTCTGACTGGGTTAAAGTGGGCCAGCAACTCTAAAGCCAGTCTCCCTGGGATTTCAATATCAGTCAAGGAATAGAGTTTAATATGCTTGCCACATCACATAGAAAGGCTTTTGAAGCACCGTCTCATATTTCCTAACTGCGAAGGAGTAGTCTAGGACCCTATAAATGAGTAATGACACGGGACATCGGGGCTGTTCTTCCGGGTTTGTGAACGCGTCACAGATGGGAGAGTCTAGCGCTGTAAATTGTAACCTTTTCCTTCCTTTTTAAATATAATTGATAAAACTTAATATACATTTCCTTGATTTATTGATAATGAGAGTTGCCACTCCTGAGGGAGGTTCGAGCCGGGGGAAAAGACGTGGGCTGGAGGGGGTTTCCGGGTCCAGTGACCTGCAGCCAGCTCCTGTCTTTAACAAACCGCTGCTCCTCCACATTGAGAGGAGCCAGTTGAGGTGGTTTGGGCATCTGATAAGGATGCCCCCTGGACGCCTCCCTATGGAGGTGCTTCGGGCATGTCCGACTGGGAGGAGACCCCGGGGAAGACCCAGGACAAGCTGGAGAGACTGTGTCTCTTGGGTGGCCTGGGAACGTCTTGAAATCCTCCCAGAAGAACTGAAAGAGGTGCTGTGGAAAGAGATGTCTGGGCTTCCCTGCTCAAGCTGCTGCCCCCGCGACCCGACTTTGGACCAAGCGGAAGATAATGGATGGATGGATGGATGGATGGATGGATGGATGGATGGATGGATGGATGGATGGATGGATGGATGGATGGATGGATGGATGGATGGAATCAGTTTGTTTGGTGGGCTCCTCAGAATGAAGAAGTCCTTTGGATGGAGGATGAAACAACTCAACAACAAAACAAAAAAAAGATAGAAACCATCTAGATGACCTGACTGAACATTGTTGGATTTTTACTTGGATTATTGAGTATGAACTTTGGTACTATAGTTCTTGATGAACCTCCTGTAGACGTTGGTAAATCCAGGAAGCGCTGCAGCTGCCTGCAATCCTCAGGAACTGGACACCCTACAACTGCCTTCCCCTTTTGGGGGTCAGTCTGGACTTGTCCCTTTTCACAAATAAACCCAAGAAATGAAACATGTGATGTGAAACTCACACTTGTTGGTCTTGACGAACAACTGGTTTTCATGGAGACTATGAAGGATTGCTCTGACATGGTGAGTATGTTGTTGGAAATCCTTGGAATACCGGTAAATTAGAACGTCATCAAGGTAGACAAATACAAAAATGTTTGAAAAGTCATGAAGTACGTCATTTACTGGAGCTTGGAAAACTGTGGGGCATTAGTGAGGCCTAAAGGCATAACTTTTTGAAAACTTGTTCTGGCCGAGTGGTGTTCCGAAAGCCCTTTTCAACTTGTCCCCCTCCCTAATTCTCACCAAATGATAGACATTACAGAGATCCAGTTTTAAAACAAATGGTGGCAAGCTGTTCATGAAGAGAATCAGTGAGTTGTAGACTTTTGTATTTATTTTTTACATTGATCTGGTTTAAGCCTCCATAGTCAATACAAGGTCTCGAGGTTCTGTCTTTCTTGGCCACAAAAAAAAAAATCCTGCCCCCATGAGATTTCTCATTGTTTCCTTTTCAGGGCCTGAAAGGTTATACAACCTGCTGGTTGGTAGAGAGGCACATGGAAAGAGATTGATGGAACAGTCAAATGGATGGTGCAGAGAGCACCTTCTGTTTGCTGAAGACAGGAGTAAGATCATGATACGTTGAGGGTACCTTAGATAAATCTATCTCATCAGGGGGATCTTTCCTCTTAGTAGGAACAGTAATGGCTGAACATTCAGCAGTTCTCTAAGCAAAATTTACTCTCTTTGCCCACTCTCCTTTCGGACCAATTGAGAATGGGGTTGTGCTTCTTTAACCATGGAAACATTAAAATGAGCAGTAGTATGTGTGAGTCAAATATTTAATAAACCTCACCCTCCTTGTGATGATTACTGGAGATGATAGAGTCCATGGGTCCTGTGGTGGATCTTGGCGAGGCTCTGTTCAGTGAGGCCAGCCACAGATAGAGGAGGGTTGAGAGTCTGAATGGGAATTTTGTAGATTGTCTACCAAGTCACTACTGATTAGATTTTGTTCTTTCTCAGTCACAAGAGCTGAGGTGGGTAATGTGATTTGGTTAATCATGATGGTAGTAAATAAACTAAACATGAGCCAGGAGAAAAAGAAGAACTTCCCACCAATATCTTCTGACCTATTTATGAGAATAGTCTTTTATGTCAACCAGGCAGTGAGCAATGAAATATCTGCAATTACTGTAGTATATGCACTCCCTTGCATTTATTCTTCCTTGTCTTTCGTCAGGGGTAAGACAAGTGTGTCTGACCTGCATTCTGTAGGCTCCGGTTCGGGTTCAGGTGAGTGAGCTTGGGAAGGTTGAATCTCTGTTACAGATTGGGAACCAGAAGTGAAACACCACTGGAACTGAGACCATCAGACTCAAACAACTCAGAATAAAGGTAAGTGATGTTTTTATTTTTAAAATGAAGCATTTACAGGAGGCACTGGGAAGATATGCAAAGGGGGGAGACGGGTAAGTATAGTTCTCAGATAATGTTGTGGTGAAGTTAGTAAGGATAATATTCTTCTTACAAGTTCCTTAAGGTCCGATGGCACTGAGAGGAAGGTGAAGTACTCCAGGTATGTATAGTGGGAGAGATGGATGTGATGTGGTAAGTAGTGGCAATTACCATAGTGGATTGCAGGCAGACAAGTTGAAGGCAGGTGACAGGCAGATGATAAGCAGGATGGTCTTCTACAGAAGGCAAGTGGCATCAGGAGTTCCAGGGTTTAAGCTCAACTTGGAGGCACGATGGAAAACAGTTAAGTCCAGGATCAGACCTCATGAAACAGGAACTAGGAGAACACGGTGGAAAACTGGTAAGAATAAATCTTTAGCTTAAGAAAACACAAGCATCTGTCACAATACTAGATAGTATCTAATGTTCTGGCAAAGTGAACTGTCTTTTATACTTCTGGAGCTCATCACTGGAGTAGGCCACAGCTGCTGCCCATTGGCACTGCCCAGTCACTTAGGAATCTGCAGGAGGAAAAACACTAGGATCCTACAACCACACCTCATATTCTTATACAGTACCACAGTTCTAACCTTTCTCTAGTTCTACAAAGACACAGAGCATTTCTTAAATGTTTTCTGCTTAACAGTCTTTGAATTATAGTGAGTAACTTTACTTTTTACTACAACTAGACCTTACCCAGGTGTCTGACGTGCCACAGAGGGTTCAGTGTTGTGTATTTGTCATGAAAAACTATAAGCATAGGTGGAGTCGCCACACCTCCAGCCATGGCACTGCTGTAAATGTTCTTCCTGTTGGAGAGGAGAAAGGTTTTTGGATCAGACTATGAGGCACAAGGAAGCGCCAAAACTAAAAGCACCAATTTTATGAAACTACAAACTCTTAAGTGATGACGTCTGTGGACTGATGGGCTAGCAAAACATTAGAAGCCAAGATGTCTTTATTTTTGAAGTGATGCTCTGTCAAATAGTTTGTTAATAGTTTATTTCTTATCAGCCATGACAAAAGTCATGGAATGCAGGAAATAGAGAAAAGAGTAGAAGTCTTTCTCCAAGATAAGCTAGCCAAATGAGGGCCCATATTTAAAATCATTTTTAGACATATAAAACAAGTTGTTGTTGGTTTTTTTTTTTAGCTGGTCCCTTCTTCAGGGATAGCCATAGCTTAGTCGCACAAACTTGGCTAATTGTTTTTATGCCAGTTGTACTTCCTGACGCAACCACAGACCACCGCGTTACCACAGCCCTCTGTGTGGAGCAGAGAGCTGCCATTTAGGGCACCCGGGGGAGCAGATGGTGGTGGTGGGAGGGTTGAAGGGCCTTGCTCAAGGGCCCAGAGTGGGGCAAATGAAGGTGGAGTCAGGTGTGGGTGTTTCACCTTTTCCATCCACATTTTGATGTTGTCAATACAGGGAGTTGAACCAATGACCTTCCGATCACAGGCCTACCTTCTCTAATCTGTGATATGTGCCACCACTCCCCTCATAAAACAATTATGTCCTAAAAACAACATACTGGTGAGAAAGAACACTAGCTAATTTCAAACTTCTACACTTTTGCATGGCACTGTTTGTTTAGTTTGGTGCTATATTCTCAACTAAACATTACTAGGAATACAGGGGTATATGTGTGATGAGCATAGACCATTATGCTGACAGTGCTGAGGCTACTGAATGTATCAGTATGCCTGATCAGTGCATCTAGTAAGTCCAAATGTTTACTCAACTTCTTGTGGACTGATACACAGTTGCCACACCACTGGCCTCTAAGGGTACTACAGGATAGATTTTAATGAAAGTATCATAAACTAATTGTTTGTTGTGCATCTACAACAATGGCTGACAGAGCTAATCAACATTAGCCAATAAAAATTGCTATAACTCATTCAATGTTACAGATATTGAAGTAAAATAGGGTTTGGTAGTAAAGGGTTATTCACAGCACATACCCAGAACGTGATATCCTGCATTAGATTGCACATAAAGTTTTTTTTTTTTTTAGATTTGACTAAATTGGCTTCTACAACTCTGTTCTCTTTCATAAGATGATCATAGGATAAAACTCTACATGAAGGGCAGCAGGTGATATGCATTCCTTGAAGGAATGCAAGCCTTAAATTTGTCCATGTTTTATGATGATTGCCTTGCATCAGGGCGGCACAGTGATACAGATGGTAGATCTGCCGCCTCTCAGTGAGAAGGTTGCTGGATCAAATCTCAGCCAGGGCCTTTCTGGGTGAAGTTTCCATGCTTTCTCCATGCTGCATGGGTTTTCTCTGGGTACTCCGATTTCCTCCCACAGACCAGAAACATGCATGTTAGGCTAATTGATAACTCTAAATTGTCCCTAGGTGTGAGTGAGTGAGAGAGTGAATGGTTGTTTGTCTCATTTTTCTCTATGTGTCCCTGTAATGGACTTGCGACCTATCCAGGGTGTACAATGTCTCTCGCACAGTGATGGCTGGATATGGGCACCAGTGACTTCTGTAACCCGAAAAGGAAGAAGCGAGTAACAGATAATGGATGGATGCCTTGCTTCACTGGCTTTGTATAACCTAATGTTATCACAAGCCATTCTAAAAAATATCCTTCTTGTTTGGAAGCTTGCAGCCTTAACTGTACCACAGACTCAAGCAAGTGAACATGGTTTTCTAAGTAAAACACTGAATAAGGATTGTCCCTGTCCTTGTAAAGTTCCTTTCAGAGAAATTTCATTTCTGAGACATGATAAACATCTCAGAAAATGTCCTCTGAAAAATTTTAGCAAAGTACAAAAGGTTTTGCTGTTTTCTCACTGACTATACCTGACATTCTCCTCCATCCATTTCTCGAGCTGTTTGGTGACCTTTTGTTTCTTCCATTCTTTGACATCTGCTACAAACACTCCAGGGTTGAAAGAGCAGTCGTTGGGGTTGATGCCCAGGTCTTTGACTTCTTGTTTCCTGTAGTCCAGGAAGCCCATGTAAGTTGTCTAAAGAATAAGCTCAGAGGACAAATATATTTAGTTATCATAATTGCTTATCTAAAGTTATTTTTTCACTGTCAAGCTGGCAAACAGTGCCAGTCATAGAAATCATAGAAAGTCATAGAAATTCACCTGCATGCCGATGCTTCGAACCATCTCATGTGTGGCAGGCAGGTCACAGTCGGTAGCAAAAGCAGCAGCATGTCCCGCTTTCAGTTTTATGTTATACAAATTCTTAATGTCACCTGAAAAGAATGAAAATGTATGATATACACCAACTTAAGCTGGATTCATACTTCGTCAGAAGTGAAGAGGTCTACTTTTGTTAACATAGTCGTGAGAAGTTCATTTCATCATAGACAGTCCATAATCCAAAACTCCTTCTCTGTACAGAGATCAGGTCAGGTAAGTCAAGTCCAGAGGGCCTGACATAATTTGGTAGGATTTTTTAATCTGGATTACTGAGCATGAACTTTGATGTTTTGAACCACTTTGGCTATGGCTTCCTCAGATGAGTTGGTGGTGGATAGGGCGGATTCCAGAACCATCGTATCACCATCAAACTGGTTGGCCCACTATGTGAGTGTGCTACTTAAAAGACTGAGTTTGTTGTGGCTCCTCGGACTAAAGAAATCTCTTGGACGAGAAACGAAACATTTCAACAAAAAGAAACTGTCCAGAGGACCTGCCTCATCAGTGTTGGATTTTTTGCCTGGATTATTGAGCATGAACTTTGATCCTTCCCTGTACAGATTTCTACTCCCCTTACCTTGGACAGACATAACATTATACAGACTGAAACAGTAAACACAGTTTGGCATCTACAAGTTTGTCACAAGGAAGCGTGCCCCTAAGCTGTCAGCCAAGGTGTATTTCCTGTTGGACAGCACAGCCACGGAGAACCGCATGCGTCTCCACACTGTCTCCTTGCTGCACACAAATTGTGCAATCTCCTTGCTCCTCAGTAGAGCAGTACCACTACTGTACCACTACTGCCCTTGTAAAATGTTAGAAGATATATCCTGATGCGTGCTCAATAATCCAGGTAGAATGCTAATATTACTCAGCCCTCTGTGAATAGCAAGCAGCCATCATAGCACTAACAATCAGTCATTAGGCTGATGGTCCTCCTTTATCAGGTGAACATCTAGTTCTGGATGTCTCTAGCAAACAGGATGATTCACTACGAGAAGGTGCTATTTATAAGACTGAGTTTGTTGCAGCTCCTCAGCCTGAAAAAGTATTTTGGATAAAAGATAAAATGCTTCAACAAAAAGAATCTGTTCAGAGGACCTGACTCAACCTTTTTAGAGTTAGAAGAGATAAACTATAACAAGATCTGTGTTCTAGATGTCACTATTTGCAAAACAAATTACAAAAACTTCAAAGGGAGAAAGATTGCGTGTAAAAAAGTAAAATAAAGAACCTCCTGTCCCAAAATTCTCACATTCTGTGTGAACTGAAATCTTCAGCCATCTACATGGACCAATGTCTTCTGTAAAAAGATTTGATGGACAGACAAGACAAGTTCAAGTTCAAGTAGGTTTATTGTCATTCTCATCACATGTGGTACAGGAGGTGGAACAAATGTATGTACACAGGGTCCCAGTTACACCCAACAATAGCAAAAATATAAAGTGTGAAAAACTGTAAATAAGGATCTAAGATATATGTTAAACGAATGCCAAAAGGCACACCAAAAGATCTAGATTTATGCTAAACACTACTAATGCAAAACTATATGGCGTAACAACAGCAGCCTGAACATGAGACTGTGGTAAGTGGATCGGTACAAATGAATGCAGCAGCATGAGATCAGCAGCAGCATGAGATCAGCAGCATGGATAATCAGCAGTTCAGATAAGTAAAATATTACCAATTAAAATGGCATTACAGTGATTTTTTTTCACAGTGATTATTCTGGTTAGGGATTTATGAGTCTAACAGCTTCAGGGTATAAGCTGTTCTTCAGTCTAGTGGTTCTACACTTAATGCTCCACAACCTTCTGCTTGAGGGGAGCAGGGCAAAATGTGTGTGTGCTGGGTGAGTGGGGTCCTTCAGGATGCAGGTGGCCTTCTTCCTGCATCTAGATGTCTATTATAGTGGGGAGGCAGACTCCAACAGTCTTCTGTGCAGCCTTCACCACTTTCTGCAAAGCTTTTCTTTCTGCAGTTGTGCAGCCTCCATGCCACACATTGATGCTGGAGCACAGGATGCTCTCCACTGCACACCTGTAGAAGGAGGTGAGGAATGAGCTTCCCAGACCAGCTCGCCTCAGCCGTCTGAGGAAGTAGAGCCTGATGAGCTTTCTTGATCAGAATGGTAGTGTTGTTGCTCCAGCTGAGGTTATCATTCAGGTGCACAACCAAGTACTTGTGACTTGTGACTTGTAACTGGAGACCACTTCCACCGCAGATCCTCCTAAGGGCAGCTGTGGCTGAGTGGTAAGAGCAGTCGTCCTCCAATGCGAGAGTTGGGGGTTTGAATCCACCAGCAGTCACATGCCGAAGTGTCCCTGGGCAAGACACTGAACCCCTCATAGCCTCTGATTTGTGTCCCATCGGTGTTTGAATTTGATAAAGCTCTGATTAGTCTCTTTAGAATGATTTGTTCAATTAGCTTGTAGAGATCTAGCAGAGTGATGTATGAATGGGTAAATGAGGACACAGATTGTGGTGTAAAGAGCTTTGAGTATCTTGAAATAAGATAAAAAGGCGCTATATAAGTACAGTGCATTTACCATTTATGTTCAGGATGGGGTTGCTCTGTCTGAAGTTCATGACCATTTCCTTTGTCTTCTTCACATTGATGTGAAGGTTGTTCTTCCTGCACCAGCTCTCCAGGTGTTCTACATACTGCCTGTAGCCAGCCTTATCATTGTTTGTGATGCATCCTGCCACTGCTGTATCATCTGCAAACTTTACAATGTGACAGCTTGAATGGGTAGGCGCACAGACATAAGTGACCAGAGTGAACTGGGGGAGGGGGTGCTCAACACACAGCCCTGAGGGGAGCCAGTGCTGAGGGTTCTGGTGGAGGAGAAGTTGTGGATCCTCAAAGACTGTGGTCTGTTGATTAAGAAGTCCAGGACCCAGTTGCAAATGGTGGGGCTTAGTCCTAGTAGTTTGTCCATCAGGGTTTGAGGAATCATGGTGTTGAAGGCAGATGTGAATTCCACAAAGAACATAAGGATTTAGGAATCCTTCTGATCCAGCTTGATGAGAACAGTGTGGACCACAGAGGAGATGGCGTCCTCTGTTGATCGATTCTTGCGGTATGCATACTGGTGTGGGTCCTTGCTAATGTTGATGGTAGCTTTGAGTGGGTTTTGACCAGTCTTTCAAAGCAGTTAGTGTCTATTGGGGTGAGAGCTACTGGTCAGGAGTCATTCAGACCGGTCACTGCAGAGCTCTTAGGAACTGGGATGATGGTGGCGGTCTTCAGGCAGGTGGGAACAGTTGCTAGGGTGAGGGAGAAGTTAAAGATATTGGCCAGCACCCCGCAGAGCTGATCGGCACAGTCTTTCAGCACCCTCTCTGGGATGTTGTCTGGGCCAGTTGCTTTGTGAAGATTAATTCTCCTGAAGGTCCTCTTTACTTCTGCTGAGGTCACGCTGAGGAACTCTTCTGATGGTGGTGAGGTGAGACAAAGACTGAGCTACTTGGCCACATTGACCAAACATATGTTTGGAGAATTCAAGGTGAGGCATTCAAACCTCAGAACACTGTGCCAAATCACAAACATCATAATGGTAGCCTCATGGTATACTGGTGCATTTCAATAAGTGTTAGGAATATTAAAAGAGGACTACCTCAAAATTATTTAACTTTACCTTAAATCAGCAGGTAGATGGTTGAAACGTGGACACAGCTGGATGTTCAAACAAGACAATGATCCAAATCACACACAAGAACTGGTTTCTGACTGAATAAAGCCAGCTCCTATTAAGCTTCTGGAATAGGCTCTGAGGTTGGGTGATCTGCAAGCAAGGTGGCAGGCAAGGAAGGATCCTTGGCCGTGCCAATTTCTGGTGGCATAAACTAACTCTAGGGCTCAGCCTTAGAGATAGGGTGAGGAGCCCCATCATCTGCAGAGAATTTAGAGTAGAGCTGCTGCTCCTTTGCATCAAAAGGAGTCAGTTGAGGTGGTTCAGACATCTGACTAGAATCCCTCTTAACTGCTTCCCTGTAGAGATTTTCCGGGCGTGTCCCAATGGGAAGAGACTCTGGGGCACACCTAGAACTTGCTGGAGGAATTACATATATATTATATTATTGGGCGGCCGTGGTGCAGTGGTAGTGGCAGCCGACCTCTGATCGGAAGGTTGGAGGTTCGAATCCCGACTTCCCACACCATGTGCCGTTGTGTCCCTGGGCAAGACACTTAACCCCGAGTTGCTCCCGGTGGGACTGGATGGCGCCTTGCATGGCAGCCTACCGCCACCGGTGTATGAATGTGCGTGTGAATGGGTGGATGGCTGGTACTGTAAAGCGCCTTGGGGCCCCTCATAGGGGGCTGGAAGGCGCTATAGAAGTAAGCTCCATTTACCATTTACCATTTTACCATCTCTGGCCTGGAAACAACTTGAAATTCCCCAGGAGGAGCTGAAGAGTATCACTGGGGAGAGGGATCTCTGAGTTGCAGCTCTGGATCTGTACCCAACCATAGATACAATAATTTTATTTTTCACCAACATTAATCAGGCCCTGTCATAAATTTTGTGAAATACCATGCCCTCCTGAAACCAAAACCGGGATTTTATAAAGGTTCAAGTTTTTTTATTTGTTGCCTCTGTGTTTACAGTAGCAATCCTCCTCTCTTTGCACCTGATCAGACAACCAGCTGTGATTCCAGTATGTTACATGATGGGATAAATGACTGCATTTTTAGATAAAATGTATGATATGGGTGGCACGGTGGTGCAGTTGGTATAGCTGCCGCGGCACAGTGGCGCAGTAGGTATAGCTGCCGCCTCTCACCGAGCAGGTAGCTGGATCAAATCTCAGCCGGGGACCTTTTTGGGTAACAAGTTTGCATGTTCACGCTGTGCATGCGTGGGTTTTCTCCAGGTATTCTGTTTTCCTCCCACAGACCAAAAACATGCATGTTAGACTGATTTGTAACTCAAAATTACAAATTACAATTTGTAATTTGTAATGTAGTGTACAATTACACTCAGCCACGGCTGAGGCTGAGTGGTTAGAGCAGTCGTCCTCCAATGCAAGAGTTGGGGGTTCGAATCCACCAGCAGTCACATGTCGAAGTGTCCCTGGGCAAGACACTGAACCCCTCATAGCCTCTGATGTGTGTCCCATCAGTGTATGAATGTGATCTAAAAAAGCACTGATTAGTCTCTTTAGAATGAATTGTTCAATTAGCTTTGTAGAGATCTAGTAGAGTGCTGTATGAATGGGTAAATGAGGACACAGATTGTAGTGTAAAGCGCTTTGAGTATCTTGAAATAAGATAGAAAGGCGCTCTATAAGTACAGTCCATTTTCCATTTAAATTGTCTGTAGGTGAAAGTGAGATAGTGAATGTTTATTTGTCTCGTTTGTCTCTATGTGTCCCTATGATGAACTGGTGACCTGTCCAGGGTGTCCCCTTTCTCTTGTACAGTGACTGCTGGATATGAACACCAGTGAACACCAGTGAACACCAGTGAACCCCGTGATCCAAAAAGGAAGAAGTGTGTAAAGATAATGGATGGATACACACATATATATATATAAAGGCGTTTTAAACACTTCACACATTCTTGCAATATTCTAAACAATGTTTCAAAACTAAAGCTGTAAAAGACACAGAATATCATGATTTCAGCTCCCTGCCTTGTCTGCTCTTTGCCACCTGCAAGTGGTCTTGGCCACGCCCACTTCTCAGGTCGGCGGAGAACAACTGATCAGCTGCAGCAAGAAGTTTATTCTGCAGTAAGAGCTGCACAAAGGTGCAGGAGGAAGCTTCTTCTGCAGCTCTTGGCTGAACAAATGTGCAGCAGGTGCTAAATAATTTAAAATAATTTATTTTAAATAAAAATTCCATGCCGATCGTGAGGCTCATTCATCAATCAGCCAATTGTGTGTCATGTCTAATCTTATTTTGAAAAACTGCGATACAGTGAGTCCGCGATAAATGAACTGCGAAGTAATGAGGGACTACTGTAAAATAAAATAATATTAAAATGAAAAGCTCTCAGCTATATTGTTCAGATACGTACCTTGGACAATGATATCGTCGTCTAAGTATACCACTCTCTCGTGGCTGATGCCCAGCAAAGGAAGGTAAAAACGTACAAAGTTGAGCTGCAAAACACAACTAGTTAGTCCACTTTTCTGAAATAACAACTCTGTAGACAGCAGCGTAGTGCTGCACATGCATATACAGTATTTTTTGCCAAACAAATCCAAAACTTACTGGATGTAGGAGTTCGGGACGGGAAGAATCTGGTTTCACCTTTCCTTGTAGAACCATCGAGTTAAACTCCAAAATTTTATACTGAATACCTTTAAGTTTGCTTCTCTCTATGTACCTTCTGGACAAATACAAAATAATTATGAATGAGGATTATTCATGAAAGGCAGTATGCCTTTAGGCTTTAAGTCATCATTTATTGCAGTGGCTCTCAAACGTTATAGCTTCTGACCCCCCAAATAATGTCAAAGACTAGGAATTCCAAATATATTTGGTAAATGTACACAAACACTGCTACAAGAGTTAAAAAAGGACATAACGAAAACACATAGAATATACTTAAATATGTATTTTCTCTGTGTATGACTGTTGCTGTTATTGTGAGTGCACATTCACAATATTGTTTTCCTTTTAGTTTTTTATGTGCTTTTTTTTTTTGCATTGTATTTCTATATACTTTGTGCTAATTTAGCCTTTTGTTCATCAGAATGTTTAGTTCAGATGATGGGTGCTACAACTTTTGTTTTTATAACTTCTAAATTTTTCACAACATTTAACTTTAATTTTTCCCATAAAAACAATCTTGTTTCACAAATGTCATTAAAAAAAAATCTGCTTCAGCTTTGCTCAGTTTGTCTATTAGGCTATTTTAAATTTTTAGCTAGCCTTTTGCCATTTTTAGTTTTTATCTTCCAATCTGCTTTTGCTTTTTTTAGTTAATATTTTGATACTTGTAGCTTTTACCCATTGCTCTGCTTCTTTTAATTTTAAGCTAGGCTTTTACACTTTTAAGCTCAAACTATTTTAGCTTTCAGGCTGTTGAGGGATGTGGGGGCGTTGTTGCTACTTTTACCTTCTAACAAGTGTTTTGGTACATTTAGCTTTTAGCTACATTTAGCTAGATGCTTGCTACTTTTAACAAACTTTTGTTGCTTTTAATCAGCATTTTGCTTATTTTATATTGTAGCTAACATGTTGGTACTTTTAGTTTTTTGCTAATCTTTTGCAACTTTTAGCTTGTAGCTAGTATTTAGCTCCTTCTGAATTAAAAAATGTTAGTAGGAAATATATTTTAATTCTATTTCATTTCTGAGCTCACTTCAGGACCCAAAATCTAATAATTTGTGACCCACAGTCGGGGTCTCAACCCTAACTGTGGGAACCCCTGGAGTCTCAACTCTTAACTGTGGGAACCTCTGAGGTCCCAACCCTAACTGTGGGAACCCCTGGGATTCCAACTCTAGCTGTGGGAACCCCTGGAGTCTCA
The DNA here is from genome assembly GCF_014905685.2 of Nematolebias whitei. Lineage (NCBI taxonomy): Eukaryota > Metazoa > Chordata > Actinopteri > Cyprinodontiformes > Rivulidae > Nematolebias > Nematolebias whitei. Next base: position 26,192,224 of record NC_056519.1, read on the forward strand.
ACTCTAACTGTGGAAACCCCTGGGCTCTGGGAACCTCTGGGGTCCCAACCCTAACTGTGGGAACCCCTGGGATTCCAACCCTAACTGTGGGAACCCCTGGAGTCTGGGAACCTCTGGGATTCCAACCCTAACTGTGGGAACCCCTGGGATTCCAACTCTAGCTGTGGGAACCCCTGGGATTCCAACTCTAGCTGTGGGAACCCCTGGAGTCTCAACTCTAACTGTGGAAACCCCTGGGGTCTGGGAACCCCTGAGGTCCCAACCCTAACTGTGGGAACCCCTGGGATTCCAACCCTAACTGTGGGAACCCCTGGAGTCTCAACTCTAACTGTGGGAACCACAGGGGTCTCAACTCTAACTGTGGAAACCCCTGTGGTCTGGGAACCTCTGGGGTCCCAACCCTAACTGTGGGAACCACATGGGGTCTCAACTCTAGCTGTGGGAACCCCTGGGCTCCCAACCTTGTTTCACTGCACATGTAAAAGCTGCTGTTGTTTACAGTAGAAACAAGAGACAAACCTTGCAAGTTTGACAGCATCACGAAGGGTTACGATGTAAAAGAAAACACTGGCATCAGTATTGCTAATGATGCTGTTGATCGTTGCCATGGTTGCACCCATCCGCTCTTCTGATGCACAGGTAACAATAGGAATGATGTTACCATGCTCTGACTGTCCACTTGAGGGGCTTTGTGCTGCATCGCCATGGTTCTTCCTGTGATCTGAAAGGGATTCGAGGCAGAAAGTCACATGCTAAGATACTTTTGGGTCATTTTGGAAATTGAAACTATCAGAGAAGAAGCTTGCAATTTCACAACACATTTTAAAATATAACATCTTGTAAATGCTTTATGCTGAGGCTTGTAAATAAAATAGAAATCTAATCAGCAGAGCTGCATTAAAGCTGGACTGATGCACCTGGTTTGGGTCGACTGGATGCTCTCTTTAGTGTACTGTGAAGAAGCAAACACAGCAGCAGCACCAGCATCGCAAGGAGGACCTGATTAACTGAGACAGTGACAATTATCAACACAAGTCTTTTAAGATTAATATAAAGTATTCTATACAAAAAAACAAGAACAAATATTTAAGTGCTAGCGTCCTTTTAAGGGACCTGCCACCTTTCAAGCCAGAGTTTTAGAATCATATTATATTGAGAATTGACAAAGTTATCGCTATTTTAGTTAAAGCTTGAAACATAATATTATTGGGAGGCTTCCAGTATGCCCACATGAAGTAGGACATGCTTTGCAGGAGCTTTGCAAGAATGAAATTGTGATATATTTTTATTAACAGCAAAAGTCTATCCATCATTTGTCACAACTATGTGTTTGACGAGTTATCAGAATCTCTGTCATTTGACTCGTATCTGGGTAAATCAAGGGTGTCAGAAGCATCTGTAATTTGTGTGTGTGTGTGTGGGGGGGGGAAACTGATGTGTGTGTGTGTGCGCACACACTAGTGTGCAAAAAAGTGTACACTAGTGATAAAAAAGCAACATTTCACCTAGATGTCCTTACTTTAATTTCACACATTTAAAGCATGTTTCTCACCAAGTTTATTCAGCTGTGAGTTTTAAAGACATTTCCACTTTACTGCACTTTAACACACAGCGTCAGGTCGACACTATTTGTGTTTAGAAAAATAAAAAACATCACCACTAGACATTTTTACTTGTGTTCAACACTACTCATCTAAATGATGTTTCTCACGAAGTTTGAGGACAATCAGGTGTGGGGGGTTTTAAAGATATTTCAACTTTAATGAACCTGAACACAGCGTCTCTTACACCTGCAGCGTCTAAGTGTCACAGTTACTGCTAAGCTAAGATGCTACAAACGTAGTGCTCCACTTCTCTCAAGCATCCTAACGTGTATATATGTTTCAACCCTCCCGGTCAACACTAAAGCGAGCAACACAGGTGTCTCCCCACCTTCCACCTGTGAGCGTTCTCTGCTGAGGCAGGAGACACAGAGGAGAAACACTGCAGGCTGCTGGAGAGTTGGAGGTAACCAGGAAAACCTGGAGTGGAGTTTTAGTGGTTTGAATATTCTCCTATTAATCAAGTGGAATGGATTAGTTCACGAAGGAAACAGCATCGACTGAACTAATAGTAAAAGTGGGGGGTCCAAATGAACGTGTTTTGAATGTGGGGGGACACACGTTCCCTTCACATATATTGGTTGCGACGCCTATGGGATAAATGTAGAATCTTCTTATGAAAAACAAATATATATCTTTTTTTATACCTCTGTTTATCACATGTTGAAACATTTAATGGCTCAGCTGAAGAAGTCACCACTTAGTGTGTGATAAACATGCATTTTAGGCTAACTGTCCCTAGGTGTGAGTGAGAATGGCTGTTTGTCTTGTTTGTCTCTAATGCCTCTCATAAGAGATAAGAACTTTATTGATCCCACAGAAAATTGTGCCAGAGTTTCAGTACAAAGAAAAATACACAAGGAATCACACAAGGTATTAAAAAATAACAGAGAATGTAAAAACACCAACAACCCAAACAGGTCAGATTCAGACAGAAACATTAAAGTGTTTATTGTAGGGCAGGATTCATTTTATTATCCTATGTGCATAAAGGGGGAGGAGTTAAGTTAAGTTTGATAGTTACAGGGAGGAAGGACTTCCTGTGTTGTTCTGTGGAGCACCTTGATGGTCTCAGTCTACGACTGAAGGTGCTGTGGTAAGAGTCCAGGGTGTCAAGGATCTGGAGCAGTTTCCTCATCATCCTCTGCTCAGACACCTCTGTCAGAGACTGCAGGTCCACTCCCAGAACTGAGCCAGCTCTCATGATGAGCTAATCGAGTCTGTTGGCATCAGCTTTCTTCACCCTGCGGCCCCAGCACACCACAGCGTAGAAGACGCTGGAGACCACCGAGTGTAAAACATCTGCAGCATGGTCCTGCAGACATTAAAGGACCTGAGTCTCCTCAGAAGAAAAAGGCAATTTGGCTCTTTCTTGTAGAGAGCATTGGTGTTAGCTGTCCAGTCCAGTAGGTGGACCCCCTGGTACTTGTAGCAGTCCACAATGTCCATCTTAGTACCCTTGATGTAGGGTTGGGGCGGAGGTGATCATGCATTGTAAAGCCTGGTCCAGCCTGGTCCAGCCACATTTGGCCCAGCTCTGGTTATATTTACCGGTACTTTCAGCTGAGTGCTGCCTCGATGTGGGCATGATCGTCACAACAAGACCGCATGAATCTCAGCTCAGCAATAACTGCACCTCATCGTTTGTCCAGGACACGTGTTATGAGGATTCACAACTTCTCCTCCTCCACCATAACCCTCAGCACTGGCTCCCCTCAGGGCTGTGTGTTGAGCCCCCTTCTGTTCACTCTGCTCACATATGACTGCACACGTACCCATCCAGGCTGTCACATTGTAAAGTTTGCAGATGATACAGTGGTGGTTGGATGCATCACAAACAATGAGTCCAGCTACAGGCAGGAGGTGGAACACCAGGAGAGCTGGTGCAGGAAGAACAACCTTCACATCAATGTGAAGAAGATGAAAGAGATGGTCGTGGACTTCAGAAGGAACAAACACACAGCAGAGACGGGCCACAACTGCAGCAGCGTCTTCTTGCTCCGCTCCGCCGCCATCCCCTCCCATCAGAGTACAGCCCTCCAGTTCAGTTCAGTTGTATTCATTCATCCTCATCTGCTCACACAGACTCATGTTTGTGCTGGCGTATTGTTTTTGTACTATTTGTGCTTAGTGTATTCTTACTTTAGTGTATTTTTAATTTAGCATATTTCTTACTTCATATCTTAGATCTTATTACTGTTTTTCTTTACAATTTATTATTTTATTTTTTTTCATTTAGCCTTTATTTATACAGGTTAGTCTCATTGAGCCACGAGAACTCATTTTCAAGAGAGACCTGTTTAGGGAGCACATGGTGGGGGTTAAGGGCCTTGCTCATGGGCCCAGAGTGGGGCGAATGAGGGTGGGGGCAAGTGTGGGTGTTTCACCTACCCCACCCACAATTTTTGATGTTGTCGGGGCCGGGGCGTGAACCGGCGATCTTCGGATCACAGGCCCACCTCTCTAACCTCTGCGCCACCACTCCCCCCACTGATTTATACTTTTGTTGGATGTAACTGGGACCCTGTGTACACAATTTCATTCCACCACATGTACCACATGTGGTGCAAATGACAATAAAGAAACCTTGACCTAGACCTTATCTTTTGCTTTGTTATTTTTTCTGAAGAATAATAGAAGCTCTATCTATCAAACAACCAAACTTATTTTCAAGTAGCTGAAGGAAATGGTGGCAAGGAGCAGTCGCTGACTCATTTGTGACATCCCCCTCCCCCCCCTCCCCAGGCCAGCCAGCCAATCAATGGCCAGCAGTTTCCTCACGTCAAATCTGCAGAATGGAACCCCAGGTCTCTGGGTTCCAAAAAGTGAGCTGCAACTGTGCCATACTGCCCAATGCCAACACTCAAAACCCAGGGTGGAACCTGGGTGGGGCAGTCCAGTCCAGGCCACACCTTATAATGCATAAAGGCCCCCCCCCCCACCACCACCACCACCGTCTCACACAGTGACTGCTGGATATGGGCACCAGTGAACCCCACCCCACAACCCAAAAAGGAAGAAGTGGGTAAAGATAATGAATGGATGGATAGAGGGACAGATGGATGGATGGACATAAAAATGGCTGGGTGCAGGTATGGATGGATGATGTACAGATGGATGGGTGGACATACATGCATGGATGGACAGATGGACATACAGATGGATGGATGGATGGATGGATG
>NC_056519.1:26197016-26201673 GCF_014905685.2 Nematolebias whitei
GGATGGATGTACAGATGGACATACAAATGGATGGATGGATGGATGGATGGACAGATGGACATACAGATGAATGGATGGATGGATGGATGGATGGATGGATGTACAGATGGCTGGGTGGATGGTTTGAAGGCAACCTAACGTGCATGTTTTTGAATTGTAGGAGGAAAACCACACAAACATGAGGAGGACATGCAAACTCCACACAGAAAGACCCCAGGCCCAACCCGGGGATCGAACCTTCTAGCTGTGATGCAACCGTACTAACCACTAAGCCGTGTGCAGCCTAATTTTGCTCATTTTAGCTTTTAGTTACAGTTATGCTGCGTTTGTTTATTGGCAAATGTTTTAGCTGCTTTTAGTTTTGCTACATTGAGCTTTTAGCTACGTTTTTCCTGCAATTGGCTTTTAGTTTGTCTAGCTAATTTTACAATACAATACAACTTTATTTAAAAAGCACTTTAAAACAACACCGTTGGCCAAAGTGCTGTACACTAACACATACAAGCATAAAAACTATGAACTCAACAAATACCATAAAAGTAATGAACTACCAAATCAGAAAACAGCAAACAGTAACAACAATAACACAAATAACATAAAACAATAAAGCTGTGTTCAAAGCCACAGAGAAAAAAATGAGTCATCAGAGCAGATTTAAAAACAGGAAGTGAGTCAGCTCGTCTGACGTGCAGAGGCAGCTCGTTCCACAGTTTAGGGGCAGCGACTGAGAACGCTTGGTCACCTCTCAGCCTCCTGTTGGACTTTGGGACGGCCAACAGCAGCTGATCAGCTGATCTAAGACAGCGTGAGGGAATGTACGGCTGGAGAAGGTCGGACAGATACTGTGGGGCGAGACCATGAAGACATTTGAATACAAACAAAAGAACCTTAAAATTAATCCGGAAACAAACTGGGAGCCAGTGTAGAGATTTTAAGACGGGGTGATGTGCTCTCGTTTTCTGGTGCCAGTTAAAAGACGAGCAGCAGCGTTCTGAACCAGCTGAAGTCGAGTCAGTAATGACTGGCTCAGATCTCACCACAGATTTGAGCTGCTAGCAACAGTTTATCTCATTTTTCTTTTTTCATTCATTCAGCCTTTATTTATACAGATTAATCTCATTGAGCCTCGGGGACTCATTTACAAGAGAGACCTGATTTTTTTTTTTTTTTTTTTTTTAAGTACTGTTTTGCATTCTTTTAGCTTTGGCTACTGTTATGCTGATTTTAGAAACATTAAGCTCTGAGCGTTCACACAGCAGGTTTTCGAGTTTTCTTTACACTTTATACTTACTTTTCCTCAGTGAAGGCATATTTTATATTTGATTCTCACAGCATCTGGAAAAACAAACAACAAAAGAGGGAAAAAGGAGGATCAGAAATCACTGAAGGTTAAAAATGTGCTTTAGTTATAACGATAAGGTTCAGAGTTGATGAATTTAGCATTTTTATCAGCAGTTAGCTCAGGCAGTAAGCTGCAATTGACTACAGGTCCTTCTCAAAAAATTATCATATTGTGATAAAGGTCATTATTTTCTATAATGTAATGATAAAAATGAAACTTTCATATATTTCAGATTCATTGCACACCAACTGAAATATTTCAGGTTTTTAATTGTTTTAATACTGATGATTATGGCATACAGCTCATGAAAACACAAAATGCCTGTCTCAAAAAATTAGCATATCATGAAAAGGTTCTCTAAACAAGCTATTAACCTAACCATCTGAATCAACGACGTAACTCTAAACACCTGCAAAAGATTCCTGAGGCTTTTAAAAACTCCCAGCCTTGTTCATTACTCAAAACCACAATCATGGGTAAGACTGCCGACCTGACTGCTGTCCAGAAGGCCATCATTGACACCCTCAAGCAAGAGGGTAAGACACAGAAAGAAATTGCTGAACGAATAGGCTGTTCCCAGAGTGCTGTATCAAGGCACCTCAGTGGGAAGTCTGTGGGAAGGGAAAAGTGTGGCAGAAAACGCTGCACAACGAGAAGAGGTGACCGGACCCTGAGGAGGATTGTGGAGAAGGGCCGATTCCAGACCTTGGGGGACCTGCGGAAGCAGTGGACTGAGTCTGGAGTAGAAACATCCAGAGCCACCGTGCACAGGCGTGTGCAGGAAATGGGCTACAGGTGCCGCATTCCCCAGGTCAAGCCACTCTTGAACAAGAGACTGCATCAGAAGCATCTCGCCTGGGACTGCTGCTGAGTGGTCCAAAGTTATGTTCTCTGATTACAGTAAATTTTGCATTTCCTTTGGAAATCAAGGTCCCAGAGTCTGGAGGAAGAGAGGAGACACATAATTCACATTGCTTGAGGTCCAGTGTCAAGTTTCCACAGTCACTGGGGTGTCATGTCAGCTGCTGGTGTTGGTCCACTGTGTTTTATCAAGGGCAGGGTCAATGCAGCTAGCTATCAGGAGATTTTGGAGCACTTCATGCTTCCATCTGCTGAAAAGCTTTATGGAGATGAAGATTTCATTTTTCAGCACGACCTGGCACCTGCTCACAGTGCCAAAACCACTGGTAAATGGTTTACTGACCATGGTATTACTGTGCTCAATTGGCCTGCCAACTCTCCTGACCTGAACCCCATAGAGAACCTGTGGGATATTGTGAAGAGAAAGTTGAGAGACGCAAGACCCAACACTCTGGATGAGCTTAAGGCCGCTATCGAAGCATCCTGGGCCTCCATAACACCTCAGCAGTGCCACAGGCTGATTGCCTCCATGCCACGCCGCATTGAAGCAGTCATTCATGCAAAAGGATTCCCGACCAAGTATTGAGTGCATAACTGAACATGATTATTTGAAGGTTGGCGTTTTTTGTATTAAAAACACTTGTCTTTTATTGGTGGGATGAAATATGCTAATTTTTTGGGACAGGCATTTTGGGTTTTCATGAGCTGTATGCCATAATCATCAGTATTAAAACAATTAAAGACCTGAGATATTTCAGTTGGTGTGCAATGAATCTGAAATATATGAAAGTTTCATTTTTATCATTACATTATGGAAAATAATGACCTTTATCACAATATGATAATTTTTTGAGAAGGACCTGTACAAATTAGGTTGACATTTATGAACATGCCTGGTTCAGTATCATCAAAGTTCATGCTCAGTCATCCTCGTACAAAATCCAATAATGCTCAGTCAGGTCATATGGACAGTTTATTTTTTGTGTAAAGACATTTCGCCCTCTATCCAGAGGGCTTCATCAGACTGGTTTAGTATGTTCTCTTATCGCGTTTTATGAAAAGAAACACAAACATACAAGAACAGACAAGGAAAGATGGACAGAGTTGACTGTAAATAGTTGGTGGCATCTTGAAAAGGTGTTTGCACAATCTGTCCTTAGAAAAAATGTTGGGGAACAGTCTCAGCTAGCACCACACCAAACTTTAGGTCAGTAATGGTGAAACTGACTGTATTAGAGCCATTTATGTGTTTTAAATTTTATCTGGCTCCGACAGCCATCTTGAATATTACTGACTCTAAAAGATCTGTTGTTGTTGTACCACCAGTGATATTGTTCTGCAAGTTTCACTGATATTTGTTTAGTGGTTCATGAGATATTTTGCTAACAGATAGACATAGACAATAGCATTGTCCATATTTTTTCAACAGCATATCCACCGATGACTCTGAGCCGTTGTACAAGCCTGTAAATTCCAAGTAAAGCTAGAAGACACTGGCCTGACGTGGCTGTATTGTATTTTCCACAAATATTTCTTCATTTCCTCTAAGATTCCTGAGATTTCCTCATTTTAGAAAAAGCATATGACAGGGCGCTGAGGGAGGAGGTGTAGTATTGCTTCAGGAGATCTGGAGTGGCAGAGAAGTATGGTGCAGGACATGTATGAGGACAGCAGGACAGTGATGAGATTTGCTGTAGGAGTGACAAAGAGCTTCAAGGTGGAGGTGGGAGTGCATCAAGGATCGGCTCTGAGCCCCTTCTTGTTTGCTCTGGTGATGGACCGACTAACAGATGAGGTCAGGCAAGAATTCCTGTGGACAATGATGTTTGCAGATGACATTGTGATCTGTGGTGAGAACAGGTGGAAGAGAACTTGGAGAGGTGGAGGTGTGCACTTGAAAGAAGAGGAATGAAAGTCAGTCGTAGTAAGACAGAGTACATGTGTGTGAATGAGAGGGAGGAGGTGGAACAGTGAGGCTACAAGGAGCAGAGGACACAAAGGTGCAGGACTTCAAGGACTTGGGGTCCACTGTCCAGGAAAATGGGGAGTGTGGTAAAGAGGTGAAGAAGAGAGTCCAGGCAGGATGGAGAAAAGTTTCAGGAGTGATTTGTGACAAAAGTGTATCAGCAAAGTTTAAGGAAAAGTTTACAAGACAGTGGTGAGACCAACTATGTTGTATGGTCTGGAGACAGAGACATGGACAAAAAGACAGGAGAAAAAACTGGAAGTGGCAGAAATGAAGATGTTGAGGTTCTTCTTAGGAGTGACAAGGATGGATAAGATTAGGAATGAGATCATCAGAGGTACAGCACTGGTTGAACAACTGGGAGATAAAGTTAGGGAGGCCAGACTGAGATGGTTTGTACATGTCCAGAGGAGGGACAGTGGTTTGGACATGTCCAGAGGTGGGACAGTGGTTTGGACATGTCCAGAGGTGGGACAGTGGTTTGGACA
>NC_056519.1:26201683-26212746 GCF_014905685.2 Nematolebias whitei
TTTGGACATGTCCAGAGGTGGGACAGTGGTTTGGACATGTCCAGAGGTGGGACAGTGGTTTGGACATGTCCAGAAGTGGGACAGTGGTTTGGACATGTCCATAGGTGGGACAGAGTGTTGGACATGTCCAGAGGAGGGACATTAGGTATATTGGTAGAAGGATGTTAGAAATGCAGCTGCCAGGACAACGACAAAGAAAATATATATGGCTGCAGTTAGAGAGGACATGGAGGTAGTTGGAGTGAGGACAGAAGATGTAGAGGACAGAGTGAGATGGAGGAAGATGACTCGCTGTGGCACTAAGTAGCTGTTAAACCTAAAAGTAGCAAAATGCTATCAAAATTCTAGCTAATAGCTAAAAGTAGTAAAATAGTAATTAGAAGCTAACAGTGGCAAAAAGCTAAAAGAAGCTAAATAGTTAGCTAAAAGCTATATGTTACAAAGGTCTAGCTAAAGTATCCAAAGGCTAGCTAGAAACTAAAAGTAGAACAATGTTAACTATAAGCCAAATATAGCAAAATGCTTGCTAAATGTAGCACACTAGCTAAAACCTTAAAGTAGCAAAAAGCTAGCTAATAGTTCAGTAGACATGACTAAATAAAAAAACAAAAGTAGGAAAATGTAACCTGAATACAGCAAAATGCTTACTAGAAAAGTACCAAATGTCTAGGTAGAAGCAACGAAAGTGTAGCTAAAAGCTACAAGCTGCAAAAAGCTAGTCTAAAGTAGCAAAAAGCTAGCTTGAAATTGAAAGTAGCCAAACTAAATGCAGCATAAGAAGGCTCCGATGCAGATTTTAAAGACTAAATGTTTGCGAAAGAATTAAAGAGATCTTAGTGAATTTGTAAAGGGAAGGTATTCGTAAAAAAATAAATAAAAGTTAAACATTTTAAAAAGTTTAAAGGTGAAAGTCATCTCCTGAATCAGCTGAACAACTTGATTTTATGAAGGACTTAAAAAAGGCACAAAGTCTACAGAGGAATCAGGAAAGAGGAAGATAATCTGCAGCTGAGCAGCTCCAGATGTTTGAGGCTGTTTAAACAGACACAAACAAGATGAACTGCACTTCCTGTTTCATCTCAGCAGACTGACACTCAGCTGGAGTCTGCAGCACGAGAGGAGTTCTGAGGAGGTTTCGTCTCTTTCTGCAAACATTACCGCGGTCTGAAAGAGGTCACCTGGTGCTCAGCTGACTCTACAACAGGAAACAGAGACAGTTAAAGGAGGAGTGCTGATCCTCAGGTTCTTAACATCATCTGTAGAAGATGTGTAGATGTTGAAAAGAAAAACTAATGCGTCTGTTCAAGTCTGACACCAGACAGGAAATGAGGAAATCTTCTTTCGGCTTTTCCCTCTTCAGGGGTCTGCACAGTGAGTCCTCCTCCATCTCACTCTGTCCTCACTCCAACTACCTTCATGTCCTCTCTAACTGCATCCATAGATCTCCTCTTTGTCTTTTTCCTGGCAGCTGCATTTCTATCGTCCTTCTACCAGAATACCCACTGTCCTTCCTCTGGACATGTCCAAACCACTGTCCTTCCTCTGGACATGTCCAAACCACTGTCCTTCCTCTGGACATGTCCAAACCATCTCAGTCTGGCCTCCCTAACTTTATCTCCCAGTTGTTCAACCAGTGCTGTACCTCTGATGATCTCATTCCTAATCTTATCCATCCTTGTCACTCCTAAGAAGAACCTCAACATCTTCATTTCTGCCACTTCCAGTTCTGTCTCCTGTCTTTTTGTCCATGTCTCTGTCTCCAGACCATACAACAGAGCTGGTCTCACCTCTGTCTTGTAAACTTTTCCTTTGACCTTTGCTGACACCTTTTTGTCACAAATCACGCCTGAAACTTTTCTCCATCCTGGACTGTTGACATGAAGTCCTTGAAGTCCTGCACTGATGTTCTTGCCACAGATCATGTCATTAGTGATTCCTGATCTCATCTGTTGGTCTCTCCATCACAAGATTCAACTTCTGGAATTGATTTCCCAAAGTCCCGCCCTCAACTAGATTTGAAATGAGTGGACTATGATAAAAAGTCGAGTCAGGAAACCACCCAGTTTAAATGAACGCTACAAATTCTACCCCATACTGGTCAAATATTTACAGGAATTCTTCCAGAAACTTGTTGGACACATAAAACCTGAGGTTCAGCTTTAACTCGCTGAGGGAAATTTAATTAAGAATTGTTGTGTTTTATGGATATATTTGAGTTGGAATTAAAGAAATCACACAATAAATTTAAACTAGTTTAAAATAATTCATTTATGATGCACAACTATTCCACTTTAAAAAAATGAATGATTCAAATAACCCAATTAAAAGCCTGAAATTAATCAGAACTTCATGCCCATGATAAGTGGATGGAAACATCTGGCTGCAGCTGTATGAACAAAATTATTTTTACGCTCTTTGAACGATTTGACTTCAAATCCTCCAGAAGGTTCAGGCTGTTTAAAAACTGCTTCAGAATGCTTGATCTTTTCTCTCATTATGTGCCATCTTGATCTTTTTTTGACTCCTTGTGATTATTTTTAACGAGCACACTTTTGTCTTGTGTCATTTTGCCTTTTTATGTCTTCATACGCATCTTTTTAGTCTCCCTTTGTGAGTTTTTAGTCTTTTTTATTTAGCATTTTAAGTCTTCTTGTGCATTATTTTAGTCTGTATGCATCCTCCTTATCTTTTTAAGTCCAGTATTTTAAAGTTCTTGTTTGTCTCTTTGTTCTTTTTGTTTACTTGTTTTGTCTTCTTATGCTTTTTCATTTATGTCATTTATGTCTGTCCTAGTGCTTCTTCTTCCTCTTTTTTATATTTCAACTAATAAGGAAAGTTCAGCTATGAATGAACTCACATTCACCTTTTCTTTTAGTAATTTTAGCACAGTCATTCAGCACTCATTTTGTTCCTAGTTTGAACAATGTAATTTTAAACATTTACAAAAAAATTAATAAACATTTTAGATGCACTTACCAGAAGAACATGGATGTCTCTTTCCTGGATTTGTATGTTGTTAAAAAAAAAAAAAAAAAGAGGCAAACAATCCTTTTCTTTTGCTTTTTACCTCTCCCACATGTTTTCTCCTCCCTCTTCTGTCCATATGTGACTCATTAGCTTTACTTCTTGCTGTCATTTATCCAGACAGGATCTTTTTCTTCTGTTTTGCTGTAGAACTCAGTTCTGCCTCAATGTAGGAACGGCACAGTTTTACAGCTGGATGTTGTGACAGATAAGATTCAATGATAAATGATTCAAAAGTCTACATTCTGTGTAAAAAGCTGTTAAAATTATGGTTCTGTTGCAAACTAAAGACTGCATCACCGCAGAGACTACATTTCCCAAAGTTCCTGTAGCGCACTGCTGTTGTGAAGGACAACCAAAATGTATCCCTGGGTAAGCATTTGACATCTTTATGTTATTTTTAGCAGTTCTGTTAGCCAAGAATTGTCTTACAAGTTGTTTTTTTTAATCATCTGCTAATAAAATGCAAAGACAAGGACATGTGTATAACATGCCTGTCTGTTAACAAAATATCACAAGAATCAATGGACATACTTTAATGAAACTCTGAGAAAGTAATCCAACATTTTTCAGTCAGGTCATCTGGACAGTTTCTTTTTTTTGTGCTGAAACGTTTCGCCTTTGATCCAGAAGGCTTCATCAGTCACACCATCTTAGAGCTATTCCAGTCTGGCTTTAAACCTCTCCATAGCACTGAAACTGCCCTGCTGAAGGTCTTTAACGACATCTTCAGATTCACAGATACTGGTGAGTCTGTGCTGCTTGTCCTGTTGGACCTCACAGCCGCCTTTGACACCATCGACCATGAGATCCTCATTGCTAGGTTGGAGCAGTGGATGGGCGTCACAGGATCAGCCCTCAATTGGTTCAGATCTTACCTCGCTGACAGATCCTTTTGTGTCTCCATCAAGGATTTTAGTTCCGCAGAGGCAGAGCTTAAATGGGGGGTTCCGCAGGGGTCCATCCTGGGTCCCCTCCTATTCTCTTTATACCTGCTGCCGCTTGGTGCTATTTTCCGGAAATACAACATGCCCTTCCACTTCTATGCCGATGACTGTCAAATTTACTTCCCCCTAAGACACAATGGTACATGCTCTATTCAACCGCTGCTCGACTGCCTGGCTGACATCAGGGACTGGATGGCTTTAAACTTCTTAAGTTTCAATGAAAAGAAGTCTGAAGTCATGTTGTTCCCTAACAATGACACAATCACAAACCACTATATCGACCTCTCCGCTCTAACCCTGTCAGAAAAACAAAGAATCACTAATCTGGGAGTGATAATGGACCCATCCCTGAAACTTAACAGTCGTAAACATGATTGTTAAATCATGTTTCTTCCAACTGAGGCAGCTGTCTAAACTGAAGCCCATATTGTCCAAAAATAACCTGGAGACAGTAATACATGCATTCATTACATCTAGGCTTGATTACTGCAATTCACTCCTGTTTGGTATCAGTCAGACCTCCATTGCACGACTACAACTTGTCCAGAATGCAGCAGCCCGATTTTTAACCAGTACAGGCAAAAGAGAGCACATTACACCAGTTTTGGCCTCACTGCACTGGTTACTGGTTCACCTTCGAATCCAGTTCAAAATATTTATGTATGTCTACAAATCACTGAACAGTTTTGCCCCCCCCCCCCCCATCTCTCTGATCTGCTACAACCGTATGTCCCACCACGTTACCTGAGGTCAGCGGACCAGTTGCTCCTCACAGTTCCAGGAACTCGTCTTAAGCGCAGAGGTGACAGGGCCTTCTCTGTAGCAGGACCAAGACTTTGGAACGAGTTACCTCTGCTTGTCAGACAGGCCCCCTCCCTCTCGGTTTTCAAGTCCCGTTTAAAAACTCACTACTATTCAGTAGCTTTCAACACCAGATGATCTGTGTTTTGATCCTGTATGCTCCACACTGGTTTGTCATCATTATCTGCATCGTTTTTATGTCTATATTCTGATTTACCTCATTTTGTATTTTGCTTGGTGTGTTACCTGTTGTTCTGTCTGTACAGCACTTTGGTTGGCCTTGTAGCTGTTTTAAGTGCTTTATAAATAAAGTGGTATGGTATGGTATACTCAATAATCCAGGTGGATTAAGAGGAGGGGCGTACCAAAAGAGACCATCTAATCACAAGCAGAACTGGTTTGTTCCACTTTGGAGTAAGCTGTTGGGGGAAGAATCAGTTTTGATGTGAGTTTCCTTGACTGATGAAGCCTTCTGGATCGAAGGCGAAACGTTTCAGCACAAAAAAAGAAACTGTCCAGATGACCTGACTGAAAAATGTTGGATTTTATACCTGGATTATTGAGTATAGACTTTGTTGTCTCAGAAAGTAAGCTTTGGACGTGCATCTACAAGTGAAAAACTTTTGAAGTTAACACCTTTCAAGATGGTCTTCACAGTTAACTCTCATCTAAAACACATAAATGGCTATAACTCAGTCAGTTCTACACATATTTATCTAAATTAGGTATGGTAGTAACTGAGACTGATCTCCAACACCTGCTTTGAGTCTTATCAGTCAGAGTCTTTATTGTCATTCGCACCTCATGTGGTACATGTGGTGGAGCGAAATTATGTACACAGGGTCCAAGTTACATCCAACAATAAAATGTATAAGAAAAACAGTAATAACATCTAAGATATGAACTAAGAAAAACATCAACTAAATATACACTAAGCACTCATAACATAAAAACATTACATTGAACATCAGCACAAACATGAATCATGAATCATTATCAGCTCTTTGTTTATAATGTTGACATTAGCTATTAGGAGTCTACTCTGTTTCTTTGCAAACTGTCTCATGAACCACAGGACTGATCTTATTTAAACTTGTAGAAAATAATCATTGTATGTACCTCTACAACTGATCAACTTTTAAAGTCAAAGAATCACTGCAGCCAATGGACCTTGGGGAATAAAAAAAATGGGCATAACTCGATGAATTTTACAAACATTTTTACAAATATTTAGCCACAATTTGTGTAATTCTTTATGCGGATTCAAAGGGCTACTCGCTGCATTAGATTTTTTTGCTTAAAAAGTTAGCGTTAACTTTTGGAGTTAGCCTGTTTATTTATTTTTTAGCAAAATTAGTGATGAACAAAGGGACATATTTTCATAAAACTCCCACAAAGTACATATTGGATGTACAGAGCCATTTTAAAATGGCTACCACAGCCAACTAACCTTTGGACACATTACAGGCCCATAATAAAATATCTCTTTCTGCAGTAACTGTGAACTGGAGCACAGTGAAACGCCATGGTTGGCCATCCGATTTTCTCCTTCCTCTCTTGATTGATGTGGCCGCTTGTAAACACTAAACAGCGTGTCCCAAACAAGCAGGAGTAACTAACTATTCTTTATTCTTCAGTAAAACACTTTGTGGTCCAGCAGTGGTCTTTCCTTTCCAAGCAGCATGGATGAAAACACTTCCAAGATGTTGGTGAAGCACGCTCAGGACGGACGGCTGAGCTGTTTGGAGGAGCAGATAAGATCGTCCTCGGTGGAGGCTCAGGCTGTCGGCAGCAAACATTTCGGCCGCTCAGGGGACACTCTGCTGCACTACGCTGCCAGACACGGACACGTGCACGTCGTGGAGTACTTAGTAAAGCAACTGGGCGCGGATGTGGGAGTTTTTAATAATGATTATAAAAGGCCGCTGCACGAAGCTGCGTCCATGGGTCACAAGGAATGTGTCAGCTATCTACTCCGGGAAGGAGCCGAGGCGGACAGCCTGAAGAAGGCGGACTGGTGAGGCTTAACCTTTGTATCTGCTTCCGCCTTAAAACGTGATGGTGACGCACCAGTTTTCAGGTCCCTTCGATAGCTCAGTTGGTAGAGCGGAGGACTGTAGAGGCATGTAGCTGAAATCCTTAGGTCGCTGGTTCGAATCCGGCTCGAAGGAGACACTTTTTTTTTTATTACCGATAAATTTGTTTTTATTATTTTAGTTAAATTTAGATCTCTACCACAGTGATTGTCTCGGTACACTAAAAGCCAGCAAAAGATTTCAGGTTTTATGCATTAATAAACTGAATTGAATTGAATTACTGTATACTGTTATTTAAAAATCACCTTCTGCACGTCAGTGGTCTGCAGTAAATAAATACAGAGAGGCTAAAACATCTGTGCTGAGTATGGACAGGACTCAACTACTTACACTGTACTAAGCAGTGTACTCCATCCATCCATCCATTTTCTTCTTCTTACCCGGGGTCGGGTCGCAGGGGGTAGCAGCCCAGACTTCCCTCTCCCCAGCCACTTGGGCCAGCTCCTCCGGGGGAATCCCATGGCGTTCCCAGGCCAGCCGAGAAACATAGTCCATCCAGCGTGTCCTGGGTCTTCCTCTGGGTCTCCTCCCAGTGGGACATGTCCGGAACACCTCACCAGGGAGGCGTCCAGGAGGAATCCTAACCAGATGCCTGCGTGAGCCCCCTGTAGTTGGAACACACTCTACAGTCCCCCTTTTTGAATAGGGGGACCACCACCCCGGTCTGCACCTGAGTGTCCAAGACATGTGGCCGCAGATCAGATGAGACGACGACAAAGTCGATCATCGAACAGCGGCCTAGGGTGTCCTGGTGCCAAGAGCACATATGGACACCCTTATGCTTGAACATGGTGTTTGTTATGGACAATCCATGACGAGCACAGAAGTCCAACAACAGAACATCACTCGGGTTCAGATCAGCGGGGGCCGTTCCTCCCAACCACACCCCTCCAGGTCTTACTGTCATTGCTCACGTGAGCATTGAAGTCCCCCAGCAGAACAAGGGAGTCCGTAGGAGGTGCACTTTCCAGTACCCCCTCCAAGGACTCCAAAAAGGGTGGATAATTTGAACTGCCGTTTGGTGCATAAGCACAAACGACAGTCAGAACCCGTCCCTCCACACGTAGGCGGAGGGAGGCCACCCTCTCATTCACCGGGGTGAACATCAACACACAGGTACCAATAAGTATGCCCACTCCTGCTCTGCGCCTCTCACCAGGCGCAACTCCAGAGTGGAAGAGTGTCCAACCCCTCTCAAGGAAACTGGTTCCAGAGCCAGAGCCATGTGTAGAGGTGAGTCCGACTATTTCTATCCGGAACCGCTCAACCTCACACACCAGCTCAGGCTCCTTCCCCACCAGTGAGGTGACATTCCATGTCCCAATAGCCAGCTTCTGTGTAACCAGTGTACTTTGGTTTCTAAATACAGTATACCCACTACAAAAATATAGACTACCATTTGACTGTAGGTCCCACAGTCAAAGAGTTCACCAAGGGTGGTGGAGATTTGCAGGGCTAAGATACTGTGGGACTTCCAGCTCCAGACCAACAAACAGGTGATGGCTAACCAACCGGACATTGTGGTGGTCAATAAGCTACAGAAGAAGGCAGCAGTGAAAGATGTAGCAATCCCAAGTGACTGTAGCATCAAGAAGAAAGAGCATGAGAAGCTGGAGAAATACCAAGAGCTAAAAGATGAAATACAGAAGTTGTGGAGAGTCAAGGCCTCACATGGTGCTGTGACCCCCAAACTGGAAGAGTGGCTCCAACAGCTCCCAGGAACAACCTCAGAGATCTCTGTCCAGAAGAGCTCAGTCCTAGGAACATCTAAGATACTGAACAGAACCTCAAACTCCCAGACCTTTAGAGGACCTGAGACTGAAGTGAAGTGGAAGAGTGGTGCAAGCTAAGTTTGCATGTATTAATTATAATTTGTGTTTAGAATATAAAAATAAATCATATCACATTGATTGATAAATTTGGGATATGCAATGTTATTGTTTACTGTGATGAAAATATAACTGACAATAAATCCATATTTGCTATCACCATAATCTAAGAAGGAAGCTAGCAGTCTTGTTGAGTCTTCATTTCAGTCTCCCATCCTGAGCAAGCACAAAGGAGACAGTGGAAAGGAAAAACTCCCTTTTAACAGGAAGAAACCTCCAGCAGAACCAGGCTCAAGACAAGCGGCCATCTGCTTTGACCGGCTGGTTTGTGAGGACAGGAAGTAGCAATGAACACAGAATGGAAGGTCCAGATGAACTTTCTATAGGAGGAAAGACAAAAAACACAAGTTAAGATAAACATAATTACAAATACAAACAGGTTGAGTAAGTAAAGACAGCAGCTGAGTGAGGAAATGTCAGTTTGTCCTCCAGCAGTCTAAGCCTATAGCAGCATAACTAAGGGATATCTTAGGAAATCCAAGCCGACCCTAACTATAGGATTTAGCACAAAGGAAAGTCTTAATCCCAGTCTTAAAACTGGATAATGTGTCAGCCTCATGGACAGAAACCGGAAGTTGGTTCCACAAGTGAGGAGCCTGATGACTGAAAGATCTTCCTCCCATTCTGTGTTTGGAAACTCTAGGAACCACAAGTAAACCTGCAGTCTGAGAGTGAATTACTCTGTTAGGAAACTAAGTATGTTTAATGCATGGTACTAGACATATAATCTATGATTTAATGTTAATGCCGTACTGAGATTAGGCTCATGAAATCTTTTCTGTTGTGCAGCCCCACGCACCACTTAAATAGTTACTTTAAATCTAGTATTGTTTGCTTCATAATGAAGTAAAACACACGATTGACAGCTGGAGAGAATTAATTTGAATCAATCATAACCAAACACAGGCAGAGGTCAAAGTGCATTCACACACATTCTGTGACTCTGCCTGATGGAGGTGACAGTCCTGCAGATCTGTGACATTTCTATGTTTCATTCTGCAGAGCAGAAATCCACCAAAGTCCCATTATCTCTATTTTTATCCCTAAGGCAAGCACAGAACACATAATAATATGATAAATAAATATTATCTTTACAGATCCACACAAAGACATTCTGGTTCCAAGTAGTTTCCTCTCAGTTCCTGTGACTAAAAGTGAAAAGTGGCATAAACCTCTGATAATCATGGTTAGCCTCTTCCCTGGAGTGGATGCATGTTCCAGCAAATTGTCCCCGAAGGTCAGACTGTGCAATGCTCAGAGAAACGAGCTCAACGGCCTCAGTTTGAAGATTCAAGGTGAAGATCATAAGACAATTCGAACAAGCAGTACACCGATGTCCCCATCACTGAGACATTCAAATAGTGACATTTTTTAAACAAGTGTTTTTCTGGACTGGAATTGAACAGAGAATGCAAATAAGCCTTAATGTGTTTGGTGCAAGA
The DNA here is from genome assembly GCF_014905685.2 of Nematolebias whitei. Taxonomy (NCBI): domain Eukaryota; kingdom Metazoa; phylum Chordata; class Actinopteri; order Cyprinodontiformes; family Rivulidae; genus Nematolebias; species Nematolebias whitei. The sequence goes on from NC_056519.1 coordinate 26,211,883, forward strand.
TATTTAAGTGGGTAGGAGTTACACTGTGGAGAAGAACAGAAGTATTATTTTATTCAGAGGCAGCGCAGAGTGACAGATCCTGGGGAGTTGCAATGGCAGAGCCAGGGGGTGGCCACTGGTGGCCTTGGCCTCCATAGATGAATCTGACCACCACAATCACTGAAGTAAACAATACTTTTAATTAATATAAAAACTAGAAAGCATAGTTTTCTCTAAAGATCGGGGTGACTGGTTTACATCGCTCCTCAATGGGGGGGCAAAGAAATGACAGAACTGTGGCTTCTTTAAAGGGTTGCAGGAAAAATCTCATTCTTTTCAAAAGAACATGGCAGCTCAACATAGATTTGTAAAATATCATCGGATGGAACCACACAACTTCTGGAACAATGTCCCTTGGACAGATGAGACCAAAGTAGAGACGTTTTCCCATAATGCACTGCAGCATGTTTTGGAGAAAACCAAACAGCAAATCAGGACAAACAAAAAATCAAACATGGTGGCACTAGGCTTGTCGCAATAAACAATAAAACAATTAACCACATGATAAATGAAAATCATCCACCTCATTTTCATCTGCTTTATCGTTTCTTCGTGTCTCTCTCTTTCTAATGAAGACACCGGATGTCAAAAAGCTCAACTCTGGTGCTCTTCACTGACCCCTCTAGTTCTCTTTTCTCTTTAAAATCCATTTTAACCGTCCAAAATCACGTTTTTTTTTTTTTTTTTTAATTAATTTATTAATTTTTTTAGATGGCCTCCCTTCTCCCTTTACAGCCATCCTCTCCACACCATTATTATCCATCCATCCATCCCCTCTCTGGGCTGCCACCTTACCGTGGTGGAGGGGTTTGAGTGTCCCAATGA
>NC_056519.1:26222746-26241213 GCF_014905685.2 Nematolebias whitei
TTCCTCAGTGGAAGACGTGCCGGTGGGATTGAGGAGGTCTTCAAAGTGTTCCGCCCACCGACCCACAACATCCCGAGTTGAGGTCAGCAGTACACCACTCCCACTATAAACAGTGTTGGTGGCGTACCGCTTTCCCCCCCTGAGACGCCGGATGGTGGACCAGAATCGTCTCGAAGCCGTTCTCCATGGCCTCTCCGAACTCCTCCCATGCCCGAGTTTTTGCCTCAGCAACCACCCGAGCCGCATGTCACTTGGACTGCCGGTACCCATCAGTTGCTTCCGGGGTCCCACAGGCCAAAAAGGCCTGATAGGACTCCTTCTTCAGCCTGACAGCATCCGTCACCGATGGTGTCCACCATCGGGTTCGAGGGTTGCCGCCGCGACAGGCACGACAACCTTGCGGCTGCAGCTCTGGTAAGCCGCCTCGACAATAGAGGCACGAAACATGGTCCACTCAGACTCAATGTCCCCCACCTCCCTCGGAACATGTTCAAAGTTCTCCCGGAGGTGGGAGTTGAAACTCCGTCTCACAGGAGACTCTGCCAGATGTTCCCAGCAAACCCTCACAATACATTTGGGTCTGCCAGGTCTGACCGGCATCCTCCCCCACCATCGGAACCAACTCACCACCAGGTAGTGATCAGTTGACAGCTCCGCCCCTCTCTTCACACGAGTGTCCAAGACATGTGGCCACAGATCATATGAGATGATGACAAAGTCGATCATCGAACTGCGGCCTAGGGTGTCCTGGTGCCAAGAGCACATATGGACACCCTTATGCTTGAACAAGGTGTTCGTTATTGACAATCCATGACGAGCACAGAAGTCCAACAACAGAACACCACTCTGATTCAGATCAGGGAAAGAAACTTATCCTCTTATAATTACCGTATTTTCCGACGTACATGTTGCACCGCCCTATAAGTCGCATGAGTCCAAATATGTCTAATAAACTGGAAAAATTCATAAATACATCACTTTCTGCATATACGTCTCATGGCATGTAAGTTATGCAACAAACTGTGACTTATAGGGCGAAAAATACGGTATACCTGTTTGAATGATTTTAAATATAAAGGCAGTTTCTTAACCTTGTGCTACTTTTAGCTAATGTTTAGCTGCTTTCAGGTATTATTTTTGCAACTTTTACCTTCTTGGTTGCATTTGTCACTTTTATCTTTGTGTAATAAATATTTTACTTTAGTAAAGCTGCAGACTATTTTGATTTGTGCTTTTTGTCCTTGAAGTATTGCCATAGTTTTTGTTGTTGCATCATCAGTTTTTTCTCCTCTGAAAACCTATGCCTTTGAGTAATGATTTAACAGTTACGCAAAGTGTTTATCATTGTTTGTAGAAAGTACGGACGTTGAAATGACACAGATTTTAAACACGCTTTGTATCGCATTTTCAATGTTAGCATTTACGCTAAGTGCTAACAGCTTCTTTAGATTGTTTGTGTATGCAAATGGATGTCTGTATCCATGTGAAATTATGAAAGAATCTGTTAAAAATAAGTTTTTTGTTCTTGTGTTTCAGTTTTACTGTGATACCCTCGGATAAATGCTCAAAATGCATTATGGGTGTTTATATGGGAACAGTTTCTAGGTGTTTGCCAAGCTAAAAGCCACATCATTTTCTTAGTGACAGTAGAATAGTTAAAAGGCAACCAGTGGGTTTCATATAAAAACAAATCCACAGAGATGAGAATTTAGAGGAGTCTGAAACACCATTCCAATGCTCCATCTCTTCATGCAGCAGTCAGCTATCTTCAGCCAGTCTCCTGGCAGCCAGAGTGCATGCAAAAGCTGAAGCTGCACGTGCATATGCCTCTTTACCCAAAAAGAAGCTGGCATGGTTAAAGCTCAAGCATTTATTGACAAAAATCAACAAAGGCAGCAGCTGAGGCAACAAGGAAGAAAGCAAACCTGCACAGACTTGACTTACTCATAGGCCTGTCACGATAACACATTTTGCTGGTTGATTATTGTCTCAGAAATTATTGCGATAAATGATAATATTGTTTGAAATTTGACAATAATTAGTAATCATTGTCAAATTTTAGAAGAAATGTTTAATTTGTTTTGTGTGTAGTACCTTTTATTGACCACCGGATGGCAGTGTAAGACTGTCCACACAGTTGTGCTGGAACTGAAGGCACAACCATAAAGGATTACATTTGTCTAAATGTAGAAATGTTTTGTAGCTCTGTCTGATTTGACTCAGGCTTATGAGAATGTTCATACTGAAAGCTGAACGTTCTTTTTTTCCATTCAACCTTTATTTCTACAGGCTAACCTCGTTGAGCCGCGGGGACTCGTTTACAAAAGGGACCTGTTCCAGACAGTTCATATAAAGTGCAGACAACAAAACAGTAAACAAAGACAACAATAAACTACAGTAAAAAAATGCAGTTAAAATAAGAGTAGTGTACAAAACAATAAATCAGGGTGACATAAAACAGAGTGAAATACTAAAAACAAGAACATATTTGCTTTGATTTTTCAAATAACATTATCAAATGTTTGAAACCACTTAAATAAATCAAGGTGGACAACTTCAGTTCCTGTTGCAAGGTGTTCCAAGTTGCAGGAGCAGAGTAGAAGAAGACCTTTTTTGCCAAGTTCAGTCCGCACCGAGTGAACCAAAAAGGGGTCTCTGCAGGCAAATTCGGAAGGCGTATCTGGGCGCTCATATCTGATTGGACTATAGGAAAGTGGGCGTATCTGGGCGGTCATATCTGATTGGACGATAGGAAAATGGGCGTTTCTGGCCGGCCGGATCTGATTGGACGATAGAAAAATGGGCGTGTCTGGACGGCCACATCTGATTGGACGATAGAAAAATGGGCGTGTCTGGACGGCCACATCTGATTGGACGATAGAAAAAAAAAAGGCTGAACGATAGAAAAAAAAAGGCTGAACGATAAAATGCCGTAACCACAGACACATGATGTCTAAAAACAAGGCGTTATTGGCAGATTGTGTTAACCACAGGCATATTATGTCTATGGTGTTAACTGGTTCGACATTAGCGGCGTCTCAGGTTCAACACTGGCGGCGTCTCGGTTCGACATCGCTCCAGTATACTGCCGCGGCGTCTCCATAACTTCTTTTTTCGACTCTCTTAACACAGAACTTCCGGTTACATTTCAAAATAAGAGCAACATAACTGGGTAGTGGGGAGAGCTAAATGTTAGGTTTTTTTTTAATACCTAGCCATAACATTAAAAAAACAAATTCCATTTTGGTTGTTGAAAAATGTGAACAAAGTTACAATCGATTTATAAAGAAAGAAAAATATTAATGATACTTAAACTGGCCTTGGGACAAAGGAGGTTTCCTTTAACTTCACATTGTCTTGTTCAACCTGCAGTCACTACAGATGAGTGATTTGTCAGTTTCTGTAAGATTTCTGCACCTGGAGCAGGTATTCTGTTTACTGGTTAACTTCTCAGCTGTCTCACATTTTAAAGGTCAACCCTACTCCATGTTTCAGTAGAAAACTAGCACATTTAGGAGTCAGTACATAACCAGACTTTTGGCCCTCACACCTATACCCAGTTGCTCATGCTGCATGATGAGATCAGATTTATCCATATTTTAGAAATTACATTTAGCTTAGTCGACAAAACAATACAAATGAAGACCGTCTTAAAAAACCTCTTGGTTTTGCAGTAAGCAGCCTGATTTCAAACTGACATCTTGGACAAAGGTAAAATAAAAATCTTTGTGTTCTCAGAAAAGTTGTTTCAGGACCTCCAATAAACTTATGTACACATCAAAGCACACAAGACAGATTCAGGAATTCTCTTTGTTTTCCAGATTTCACATTTGTTATTACCTTCAAACATACTCAGACAACATTTGATGCATCATTGAATTTTTTTATTGTGTTTATTGGGACATCCATTTTTAGAAGTCATCGTAGCATCTGTTAGAAACACAGAACATAGTACAGTTAGGGTGTTGCTAGTTGTTACTTAATCCTGGATTGGATTTTAAAGTTAATTTTGATATTTTTTTCACAAGAAAAAAAAAGTTGATTTCCTAAAGTTTAACTATAAATGAAGGAATTTGTGCATTCAGGTAATTGAAAATTAAGTAATTTCTCTAACATCCAACCCATTTTAGCCACTGAGCCATACCAAACACCCATAATCTATTCTTGAATGAATTATTGACTATTATTGACAAATTACAGACTTTTTATTGAATAAGTTATTACTCATTATTGAGTAATGAAAGTCAACATCGGATGTTGGTCAACATTGTTGGGCAACATCTTGGGGTCTTCTAGAGTCAGTCTGAAGTGAGAGTGGTCCCTGACATGGCAGAAAGACATAGATATAATTAACAGCTTTTATTTATTTATTTTTCAGCTAATAACAACTTTTATTTATTTATTTTTCATATTTTTTCAGTTATACACAGCTTTTAAATATTTATTTTTCAAGTATTAAGAACTTTTATTTTCAGCTTTTATTTTGAAAAGGAGCCGAGTGGAGGCTCACGTTACCTCAGTGCGTTACGACAACAACGAGAGAACGGTCGAAACTATCGTGACCTACAATAAACGTACTTCAATAAAATGCATAAGTGAAAACATAACATACTTTATAAGTACAATAAACCATATTTCTTTGTCAAATATCGCAAAGAAACGTTACCTCATCAATAATCCTCGTGACTTTGAGGGTTACCCACAGCCAATCAGTGTTCGCCGCCGACAAACGCCTATTAAATTATGTTAGCCAATCAGTGTTCGCCGCCCATAAACGCCTATTCGCCAGAAACGCCCACTTTTGGTCTGCAGAGACCCCCTTCTCGAGTGAACGCTGCAGGTAATGATGTCCTGAGAGCGCATGTTGTAACTGCACTGACAACGTGACATATGGGAGGAGATATAAGACGGTAGCAAACCAAGGAGAGATTTATAGATGAAAATGAACCAGTGTGAGAGCATACATGTGAATAATGATGACCAACTGACCAGTGAGTACAGGGTGCAGTGATGGGGACAGTAGTTACAACCAGTTATGAATCTTAGCACCCCATGGTAGACAGCATCCAACATCTGCAAGGAGCTGGCAGGAGCATTCATGTAAATAATGTCACCAAAGTCAATGGCTGGTAGGAAGGTAGTGGTTACAAGGTGTTTTGTGGCATTCAGAGTTAAATAAGATCTATTTCTGAAAAAGAAACCCCAGTTTTAATTTCAGTTTTTTATCAAGTTTTCAATATGTGGCTTAAAAGACAGATGTGCAGCAACCAAAATTCCCAAATATTTGTAAGAATCTACAAACTCAATTGCAACACCATGCATGGATGTGATAGGAGGAAGAGTTGTGAGCACTGACTTCCTGTTAGAAAACAACTTCCCTTTGGTTTTGTCAGTATTTAGCACCAGCTTGAGTCTGACTGAATGATGTCAAATGCAGACTGTAGACGCTGGTAAACCGTGGCAACTGTGTTAGCTCGGCAATAAATAACAGTATCATCGGCATAGAGATGCAAGGATGCATCAGGAATGTTTAAACCTACATTATTTATATAAATTGTAAAAAGAGTGGGACCTAAAACTAAAACTGAGCCTTGTGGCACACCATTGGTGACCGTTTGGTAGCTTGATGAAGTTATGTTATGTTGAACACATTGCCTCCAACCTGAGGGATAGTTTGAGAACCAAGCAACAGTGTGATCTGAGAAGCTAATGTCTGAGAGCTTGTGACATGAGATGTCATGATCTAGAGTATGAAAGGCTTTGGACAGGTCTAAGTGCAGCACAATAATCCTTAGCATCCAAATCTTCAAGAACATCATTAAAAACCTTTAGCGAATCAGTCATTGTGCTGTGTTGTTTCCTGAAGCCAGACTGGAGAGAAGATAAAATATTCAAAGAGTCCAAATACTCTTGATTTGAGTATTTATTAGTTTTTCTAAAACCTTAGCTAAAATACAGAGTTTGGTTGATAATTGTTCAGTATAGTGGGGTCTCCTCCTTCAGTAATGGCAGCACAGAAGCTGTTTCCAAGCATCTGGGACAGTATTATGTTGTACAGACAGATTGAAAATGTAAGACACCGGTTCTGCTATAATTTGTGCAGCAAGACTTAAGAGGTAGGGAGGGAGGTCATCAGGGCCTGCAGGTCTTCTTGTATCCAGATCTTTTAACAGTTTGGTAACCTCACTGACAGGGAACGGTGAAAAAGAGAATGTATGATTTACTGAGGTTTGACTTGGTGGTGGAGTAGGTGATTACCTTTAGAAACTGTATTAAACAAAGAACTGGAGGCTACAAAATGTTTGTTGAAACAATTTAGCATCTCATGCTTATCTGTCCACCAGGAGGGCCACACGTCCATGATAAAAACTCTGCTGCAGCTGGGGGCGCATCTTTGTGTTCGGGACAAAAAGGGACGAACTGGTGAGCAATGTTCCAAGTTTCATGATGTGCTTATATTTATATTATTTACTCACAACTTCAAATGCACCCACGCGCCCCCCCCCCCCCCACCCCAAAATAAAAATAAAATAAAATTCACTCTTCATTTTTGCAACAGTCAAACTAGTTATCGCCTGCAGCTACAATGTGAAGCGGCCAATAAGGGACACTTCAATCTCACTGAGAAGAAGATAGTGTCAGATCAGCAAATTAATTCAGAACAACTCAGCCATGATGGTTCCGCAGGAGCTGCAGGAGGACATCTCCAACAGAAGACCTGGGAGGCAGCGTGTGTTGTGTATAATATGTATTAATCATTAGATCTACAACTGATTAACTTTGGAGTTAACTTGATTAAAGATGGCTGCCATAGCCAACTGACCTGAGCATTTTATTAGCATATTCTTTGTCAAAAAGAAAATATTTGCAAGACCAATGATGAAGAATCCCACCATATTTACATTTGCAGTGCAGAAGATAAGACTTCATAAGATGAGTTCATGCTCACGGTGTGCACTGCTCAGCTGCTTCTTGTGCTCTCTCCCCTGGTAGCTCTTCACATGGCTTGCATTGGACAGCATGCGGAGACAGCCAGGACGCTCTTGGATGTTGGTCTCAGAGACTCGGAGGACACGTCTGGCACACGAGCGCAGCAGCTTGCAAAGAAGCCAGACGTAGTGCGAGTGTTCGAGCGTGGCCTGCCACATTCATCGTTTACACTTCCGTCATGACGTGCAGCTGCTTCGTCTTAATCTGTGGAGACTATAACGTTGTCCACAATTCATTTTATTTGCAATGGAACATAGTAGACATGTCACAAGTTTAAACTAAGGAATTGTGCAATTGTTATAGAAAAAATAAAATTATTTTGAATTTGATGGTAGCAGCATATCTCAAAAATTGGACAAGAACAGACTAACATTAAGTGGTATGAGTAAAAAACAGCTAGAGGAACATTTTAGCTAATTAGGATATTTTCGAGGCTGAGTCAGAAGTAAAGATGGGCAGAGGTTTATCAGTCTGTAACAAACTGTAAATATTCAACAATGTTCAGTCCGGTCATCTGGACAGTTTCTTTTTTGTTGTTGTTGTTGTTGAGAGACGTTTCGCCCTCCATCCGAAGGGCTTCATCAGTCTGAGAAGCTTGGGAGGAGTCGACAGCCCCCAGTAACCATCTTATCACCAGCAAACAGGCTGGTCCACTGTACGAGTGTACTGCTTAGTAGGGAAAGCGGTTTGTTTGTGACTCCTCAGACTGATGAAGCCCTTCAGATGGAGGGTGAAACGTCTCTCAACAACAAGATGAACGTGTCCCGATGACCTGATTGAACAGTGTTGGATTTTATTTCACCAGGATGATTGAGCATGAACCTTGATCTGTAAATATAGTGGAACAATTTCAGAAAACTTTCAACCTAAAATTAAGAAGACTTTGTATTTCCCATCAGCTGCTGTTCATAATATCTTTAAAGATTTTGAAGAGTCTGAGGCTTCAAAGGCTGAAAGGTAATATTAAATGGCAGTGCCTTGGGGCCCTCAGGGGCCACTGCATGACAAACAGGTTTGATTCTGTTCTGGACATTACTACATCGGCTTGGGTGGCCCTTCCACAAATCAATGTCTGTAAACACAGTTCACCATATTGACCCACAAATGCTGCTTAAGCTCTATCATCCAAAAGAGAAGTCATACGTGCACACCATCCAGAAACTCTGCCGTCTTCTCTGGACCAAAGATCATTTAAAATACACCGAGACAAAGTGGAAAACTGGTCTGTGGTCAGACAAATCCAAATGTGAAAATATGTTTGGAAACCACAGATGTTACATACTCTGTACTAAAGAGGAGAGACCAAATAGCCTATTATCATGGGACAATTAAAAAATGTGCCTCTCTGATGTTATAGGGATGCATTAGTTCCTCTGGCATGAGCAGCTTACACATCCTGAAAGGCAAAATAAATGTCAGGAAGTATATACAGGTTATGCACCCATACAACAAAAGAAACCCATGACTGTTTAACGTCGGACAAGAATGGGGACAAATGTTAAGACTGTTGTAAAAATAAAATAAAAGGAGATGTCTCACATCGGTAAACATGGTCCTGTCCCAACCTTTTGGAACTGTGTTCCTTCCATCAAATTCAGCTTCTCTTATTTTCTCCTAAAATATAATAAATGTTCATATTTTAAACCTTTGATATGTTTACTATCCTCCATTTCAATAAAATGTGGGTTAATGAAGTTTGCAAACCATTGCACCCATTTATTTACATTTTACACAATGTCCCAACTTATAGGCATCAGAGTTGTAGTTTTTCTGACAGACTGCGGAGTATTGTTGTATGTATGTGGATTGTTTGCAACGAGTAATAAATATTTGTAAACGGTTTATAATGTCTTTTTTTGGGGGGTTAAATAAACAAGTTTACTTTCTGACAGAAGACAAATGTGGAAGCTTTAACCAACATAGAAGTTAACTTTAGTTTTAGTCTTTGGATTTATTTAACAGGCGTGGCAACCTTGAACTAAGTTATAGCAGGCAATGTAAATAATGTAGAAAGACTGCATTTTTTACTTGTTGGTATCAGTATTAATTTTTAAACTTCCTGTCTGGCATAAGACAGTCAGTATAGCTGATACTGACTTTAATAAATATATGAAAGAGAGCTTGTTTTTTCAGGTGTCATTGTATTTTGGTTGCGCCTCTGCTGTTACAATGGTTACGCCCAAAAAAATGGTTACGTCGTTTTCTTTCCGTCAGGTACGTAGAAAGTTACGTAGTAAACTGCGCTTCATTCGGGTTTGACAAGCCAAGAGGTCCGGCCCCTCCCCGCGGCGCCTCAAGCTGAACCGTAGCCCTGACATTTCCAGCTCCTCGAACCTTCATTTTCCTCTCTCCGGATATCCAGGTTCAGAAGACTGAAAGATTTGAAAAATGAATGAGGAATACGACGTTATCGTCCTGGGCACCGGGCTGACGGTGAGAAAGCGCTGAGCACTGCAACATAATCTGCAACCTGTAACTAGCTTGACTTTGTGCTAACTGGGCCCATTAGGCTCGGCTAACGCTAAGTAGCTAGCTTTTCCGCTAACCGAGCGCGAGCCGCAACATAGAACCCCAGTAGCATGATTAGCCTGTGCTTAGCTATCGCTATGAGTGAAAAGATTTACGAAACCAACACAAGGAAAGTTAAAACTCATTCTGTTGTCTTGGTTTAAAATGACTTTGACTCCGACTTTCATTTACCCAATTGCATAAATGCGTATTGTAAGTTCAACGTCACTTTATAGAGTTTTAATTCCGTCCCAAAAGGACGAGGCGGATAAGTCCGCTAACGCTAGCATGCGCACGCTAAGCTAATGATAGAGTAGCGCCTTGTCTTGGCTTCGTTTTCCGTGGTGCTTGAAAATAGGATTATTGTTTGTGTAAGTCTCTTCTCGTTTGGTTTGATGAAAGTATTTATAACCAAAGCGTCTCGCTAATCTTAGCGTTCTTGAAGTTTCCGGTTTGTGCGATAAACTTAAAAACTTGCTAAATTAAGTCGTTCACAAGTTTAATATTCCTCAAGCTAATATAAACTGATGTTTTACAAATAAAAATTGCTAAATGGTCTGTTGAAGTAATTCTGTTGAGTTTGGTCCATTTCAGTTTACCACTGAAATGGACCAAACTTGTACCTTTTAAATTTTGTTTGTCGTTTTAATCTTGTATATGTTACTGTTAACATGTAGGATTTGTTGAGGCATTCCTGTATGAAAGGTATAATTACTTTATCTTTGTCAACACCCATTAGGCCTCTGATGTACAGAGAATGATGTCCATACATACTTCCTGACTTGCTGATAGTTTTATATGTGAAGCATCTGAAAAACCCGTGATAGGTTTATTACAGGTCAGTGAGCAGCTTCATCTCAACCCTGAGGCCTAAATGACATTTTCTGAACTCCTCAATCTAATAAATCTCGCTGTACTATTTAAATCAAACTATTTAGGAGTTTCTGATTCAGGACAAGTCACCATCCTCTTCATTATTATCATTCTTGACACTAGAAGAAGGCTGCACAAACTAAAACACAGCCATGTAATACAAGTGTGATTAAAGTTTGGTGGGCACAGCGTAGTTTAAGGCCACATTTGGGTGTGGCCCTGCAGAGACTGGAACTGAAAGTAGCTGCACAGACTCTAAAGCCCAGTTCAGTGAAGAGAGTGGGTTTTCAGCCAAAACACATGCAAACTAAAATCCTGTTCCTGGCTGTTAACTGTCATAGTTTTAGTTCCTTATGCAGATCAATAACTTCACTTATGTCTTTCACCTTCCTCTTTTTGTGTTGGAGCACTGTAGTGAGTGTGTTTTATTGACTAGTTTTAAAATAGGTCTTACAGTTCAGTATCCTGCAGTTGTTTACAATTATTAACATTAGCTAAAGCATAAGTCTTAGCAGCATTTTTGAGATTTTTCCTTTCTAAATTTGGTTGACTTTTAAGTTTTTTCCATTCATTAATTTTCGTCTTACTTACAATAGTAATGTAACTGCATCATTAAAACACAATAATTGGATGTGGATTTTTTTATATATATATATAATTATTTATTTATTTTTTATTTTTTTGCAAAACTTTTGAAATCAAAGCTGGCCAATATACAGCACTGATTAAAAAAAATCATGTTTGATCAATGTGAATTGTTCATTTAACATCTACAGACCCTTTCCAAAAAATTAGAATATCATGGAAAAGTTGTTAAACTTCCATAATTCCATTCAAAAAGTTACCCTTTAATAGATGATAGATCCAGGGCCCACAATTTCAAGTATTTATTTGTTTCAGTCAGGTCATGTGGACAGTTTCTTTTTTTTGTGTTGAAACGTTTTGCCTTCGATCCAGAAGGCTTCATCAGTCAAGGAAACGCACAACAAAACTGATTCTTCCCCTAACATCTTACTCCAAAGTGGAACAAACCAGTTTTGTTGGTGCTAAGTTGGTCTCTTTGGAACGCCCCCTCCTCCATTGCCGGCTTCCTTGTTGACAGTTGTGTCAAACTGGTTGTATACCTGGATTTTTGAGCATGGACTTTATTTATTTGTTTATTTTTACATAATTTGGGCTTCCAGCTCATGAAACCCACAAAAACGGGATTTGAAAAAATTAGAATACTGTGAAGACATCAGCCCACACTACTTCTCAGTTTTTGCAGAAAAGAAATAAATTAGGATCACAACAAATCATTCAAAATATGGTACTTTGAAAATGATGAGTCAGTCTTCAGTACTTTGTTGGGAATCCCTTTGTCTTAATCTCTGCCTCGATGTGACGTGACATTGAGACAATCAACCTGTGGCATTGACTGGGAGTTATGGAAGCCCAGATTTCCTTGATGCTTGTTGTCAGCTCTTCTTTGTTGTTGGGTCTGGTGCTCCTCATTTTCCTCTTGACAATACCTCATAGATTCTCACTGTGGCATGGGCATCAAACCAGGTTTTGCTGCTTCTGGCAGCATGGACAGGGACCAGGTCCTGCTGGAAGATGAAATCTGCATCTCCATACAGATCCTCAGCAGAAGGAATCAGGAAGTCCTCTAAAACATTCTGGTAGACTGTTGCGGTGAACTTGGACTCAAGAAAGCAGAGTTTACCAACACCTGCACTGGACAGTGCACTCCACATCATGACTGACTGTGGATATTTCACACTGGACCTCAAGCAGTATGGGCTCTGCTCCTCACCCTTCTTCCTCCAAACCCTTGGACCTTGATTTCTGAATGAAAGCCACACTTTACTTTCATCGGAAAAGAGGACCAAGGAACCCGACAGTTGTAGCCCATCACCTGGATGCATCTGAATGTGGTGGTTTTTGAAGCTGTGACTCCCGCCTCATTCCACTCTTCCTGGATCTCTGCCAGATTCTGGAATCTTCTCTGTTTGATGATCCGCTGAAGCCCACGATCATCTCTTTTGCTGGTGCATCTTCTCCTGCCACATTTTGCCCTTCCACTAGACTTTCCATTGATATGCTTGGACACAGCACTCTATGAACAGCCAGCCTCCTTCGCTATGAACTTTTGTGTCTTACCCATCCCATGGAGGGGATCAATGATGGTCTTCTGGCCAGTTATGTCTGCAGTCTTCCCCATATTGAACCGAACTGAGACAACTGAACCAAACTGAAGCAATTTAATGACACCTGGGGAAACCTGTGCAGGTGCTTTGAGTTTAGCAGATGATTAGTGTCACACTCAGTTTAAAACATTCATGCCCTGCAACATTTGGGCTGATTTCTTCACAGTATTCTAATTTTTTAAATCCTGTTTTTATGGGTTTCATGAGCTGGAAGCCCAAATTATGTAAAAATAAACAAATACTTGAAATTGTTTAAATTGTGGACCCTGAATCTATCATATGTTAAATAATAACTTTTTAAATGGAATTATGGAAGTTAAACATCCATCCATCCATTATCTTTTACACGCTTCTTCCATTTTGGGTCACGGGGGTCGCCGGTGCCCATGTCCAGCAATCACTGTGCGAGGGGCGGGGTACACCGTGAAGGGGTTGAAAGTCCATCAAAGTTAAGTTAAACAACTTTTCCATGATATTTAAATTTTTTGGAAAGGGTCCGTATACTAGATATGCACCGGGGAATTGACTCGTGATTGGTAACAGCTGATATTCAGCCTGACCGGACAACGTGAGGGATTGGCAGATTAACACTAAAATATCCGTTTGTGTTTTCAGTCATTGAACGCACCCAAACTAGCATTGTGCAGCTCTGCTTGTTTGGGATGTTTTTACTAAGTGGAGAAACCATGGAGTTCACTGCATGGACCGTCTGTGGAGGATTTAGAAATAAAATAAAAGTTGGTAAGGCTGTCCAAATAAAATGTTTTCTATGAAGGTATTATTTGTTCAAATAGCTAACAGTCGGTTTGAGCTACAGCGTAGCAGACAGAACAACGGATCACACCTCTGTGTTTTTACTGTGTTTTGATTTGAAGCTCTCGACCTTGACCTCTCTAAGTGTCTTTAAGAATCTGTTGGACTCCTGGCAGGGACCAATGCAGACATGTTCCTGTTTTTAGTTTTATACATTTGTCTTGGAATCTAGCTGTTTTTTTGTTTTTGTTACCTTTTTCCTTTTAGCCATCCTATTTGTTAAAAAAAAAAAAAAAAAAAAACCTGTAGTATGAGTTTTTATAACTGCTTATTGTTGTTGCTGTTGTCCATTGTTGTCATCTTTCTTTGTTGAAATCAGGTCTCTCTTGTAAATGAGTCCTCGAGGCTCAATGGGATTTACCTGTATAAATAAAGGTTGATTGATACTGTCATTTTTCAAGTTCAGTTATGAAACTTGTTGACCAGGATGAGGTAGGGACAGAAATTGCTCTTGTAGCAACGCTAACATCGCTAATAACAGCTAAAATCATGAGCTAGGAGCGTCATGGTGGCCCAGTTGGTAGTGCCGCTGCCTCTCAGCGAGCAGGTTACCCTGGTTCAAATCCTGGCCAAGGGCCTTTCTAGGAGGAGTCTGCATGTTCTCTCTGTGCATGCGTGGGTTTTCTCCAGGTACTCCAGTTTCCTCCCACAGATCAAAAACATGCATGTTAGGCTGATTGGTAACTCTAAATTGTCTCTAGGTGTGAGTGAATGAGTGAATGGTTGTTTGTCTCATTTGTCTCTGTGTCCCTGTGATGGACTGGAGACCTGTCCAAGGTGTCTCCCACCTCTCACACAAGTGATAGTTGGATATGGGCACCAGGACCCAAAAAGGAAGAAGCAAGTAAAGAAGATGGATGGATGGATAAATTCAGAGTATTAATTATTTTTCATTTAGCCTTTATTTATACAGGTAGTCTCATTGAGCCACGAGAACTCATTTTCTAGAGACCTGTTTAGGGAGCAGATGGTGGGGGTTAAGGGCCTTGCTCATGGGCCCAGAGTGGGACGAATGAGGGTGGAGGGAGGTGTGGATGTTTCACCTACCCCACCCACATTTTTGATGTTGTCGGTACTGGGGCTTGAACCGGTGATATTCTGATCACAGGCCCACCTTCTCTAACCTCTGCTCCACCACTCCCCATGTCTGCTGTATAAAAACATTGAATGTTATAATATCCCGGAATGTGTGAAATGTATTTATTTATTATCAGCACCAGTCTTTTAGCATAAATATTTTCTCCTAAGTTTTGATTAAACTGAAATGTGAAAAATCACACCGTTACTGACTTTTCTCTTTCTGCCAATGGAAATCTACAAATAATCTCCAGATAATTTGAGGAGTTTTTCCTAATTCCTTTCTCAACAGAAAAATATTTATAATGCGTCTGGGTTAAGATTACAGTTTCTTAACGTTTGTATTTTTGTACACACAACTGTACATTAAATATACATTTCCCTACAGGATATCTAGAAAATAATTAGCAGCTTTGTCCAAAGTATTGTTTAAAAAAGCAACTTAAACATTCTTTTAATAAATTAGTTAGCTGAGTTTGTTCAAGCCCACACGTCTTCATCTATCATGGCCAATTTCATTTCAGGGACAGAGTCCTGTTGATGTAGGATGTTGCTGACAACGTTTGCCTTATAGAACTTTATAGTGAAGAATGTGAGTTTACTGAGTTTGACCATTGCTGACCAAGCCTGACCTGTTCTGACACTTTGCTCCTTCTCAGTGGAGAGTCATGCTCCGAGATATCTGCAGTAATTCACCCGTTTGATCCGGTCTCCTGTGAGCGCACTCAGCTTCCCAGAAGTATCACACATCATTACTCACATCTTTTTGCCATTCATTTGAAGTCCCACTTCTTGAGCTGCCACTACAAAGCGAGTTGAAACCATTTGTGCATCAGAGTGTTCAACAGCAGACAACGGTCATCTGCAAAGTCCGTGTCAGTGATGATGGTTTGTGGATGGTATTGTCTCCTGCCAGTAGTTTTGTTGAGTGTAAAGCCAAGATGTTTGGTTTTGTAGGGTACGCCTCACTACATACTGTAGTCCACCACAATAATAAAAAGGTATGGAGCATTGTGTCTTCTTGTAGCACTCCTGCTAGGACCTCAAAAAAGTCTGTCATCAGCAGACAACACTTAGGCAGATGTGTTGTACATGATACTTATAGCCTGGACTACTTTTCAAAACCACCCTCAGCCAATTTTCTTCTGTCAACTGAATGAAAAGCTCCACGCCTAATAGGTTTGTTGACTAGATGCCCTCAATGATTCATTGAAAAGTGACGGTCTGTGCTTCTCTAAAACCACTTTGATTGTTCCTTAATACTGGATCATTGTGAACCCACAATCTTTAGTAGCATTTTATTGTAGTTTAGCCACAAAGTCCGACTTCAGACTGATTCATAAATAATACATTAATTTGTCTATGATCCTTTCTGCTGTTAATCAATAATCAAACATATTCAGAGCAAAGGACAGGTGAGGGGGACAACAGCAGATCTACAGGAAAAAAAAAACGTTTACATTTAAGTAAAACTAACATTTAAAAATGTTGCCGTTCTGCTGACTAAAATTTGTTTGCCTGTTACTGGCATTGCTAAAAAAGCATTTTCTGTCCCTACCTCATCCTGGTCAACGGGTTTCACAATGAAAAATGACGAGAGGTGTGATCCGTTGTTCTGTCTGCTACGCTGTAGCTCAAACCGACTGTTAGCTATTTGAACAAATAATACCTTCATAGAAAGCATTTTATTTGGACAGCCTTGCCAACTTTTATTTTATTTCTAAATCCTCCACAGACGGTCCATGCAGTGAACTCCATGGTTTCTCCACTTAGTAAAAACATTCCTAACAAGCAGAGCTGCACAATGCTAGTTTGGGTGCGTTCAATGACTGAAAAAACAAACGGATATTTTAGTGTTAATCTGCCAATCCCTCACGTTGTCCGGTCAGGCTGAATATCAGCTGTTACCAATCACGAGTCAATTCCCCGGTGCATCTATCTCTACTATAGATTTAGTTAAATGAACAATTAACATTAATCAAACATTGAAAAAAAGATTTGTTGCATCTGCAGAAACAAATGAGTTCAATCAAACTATATTCAATCTTGAATATGGAACATTTCTTATTCGGTTCTGAAAAATATATATTTTTAGCTTTTTTAAATGATTCTGTTGACTCAAAGTTCATAAGCTTTGACTAGTTTTCAGTGTATGGGTTTATTTTTTATTAACTCTTTGTCTAAGATTTTTATTTATTTATTGTTTGTACATACAATGACAAGTGACGCTTGACAACATCACCAAAGTTTAAACTGGTTGTCCCATCTAAAATTTAATCTTGGGATTAAATTAACCTGATATTCCTATTTTTATTAGTTGTTTTTTTCTTATGGTCATTGATTTGCTTATGAAATGGCATTTATATTGTCTTTTCATTGTTGCATCTTAAACTCTTTGCTGAAGTGAGCTCCAGCACAAATTAGCCTTTTGTTATCAAAGCTAAGTAACTTTACACAATATCTATGTGACCAGTGCGCTGTGGTACAACTGGTGGATTAGAGCCATTAGAAATGGGGTTTCAGAAGGGTGTGTGTTTCCTTTACTCTTCACTTTTAATAACAATAATACAAATTTATTATACATATTCCCCCAGAATCCATTTGATGTTTATGTGATTGTGTCTTTATAACAAGAACAATGTAAAGAGAAGTTGGAAAACGAGAATATTAAAGAAAAAGTGACAAACTATATTCTTGCATTGATTTCATCTCCCTCTCTTACCAGGAATGCATCTTATCAGGCATCATGTCTGTGAAGGGTCTGAAGGTTCTGCACATGGACCGCAACTCGTACTATGGTGGTGAAAGTGCTTCCATCACGCCTCTTGAAGATGTAAGTTCACTCTGGGGGGTACAATCCCCAATGTAAAAGAAGTTCAGATGTTCACCGTTATACAACAACAATAAATAACAACACAATGCAATGATTTGCAAATATTTTAAACCCATATTTTATTCACTAGAGAAAATAGTAAATGTCAAAAAAGCTGTACTTTTTTAAAATAAGATCTTTAAATCTGATGCCAGTAACGCGTGTCCAAAATGTCGGGACAGTGCGACCATGTTCTGGTGTTTTTGGGCAGGAACATTGTCTCATTCTTGTCTAATGGAGAGTTATAGCTGTTCAACAGTCTCTTGGGTCGTCTTTGATGGATTTTTGGTGTCATGATGTTCCAGATGTTTTCAGTTGGTGAGAGTCAGCTCAGGTCAGCACCTGCACTTTTCTAATATGTTGGTGTAATGGATGCAGTCTGAGGTTTATTATCTTGCTGATTAGGCCCCGATTTCCTTAATTTTGGAAATCGAAAATCGTCCGATACTTGGTGAGAAACATGAGGTGCATGAGAAACAGATTTTACAGATAGTTTTAGTTTTAACAACAATTGTCTGAACTTCATTTATATTTCAGAGCACTACCTCATGGCCAGTTAAAACACGTTTGTATTGTTTCTAGGATGTTGTTCAAGGGTCTGTTTTTAATAAAATAATATTGGAACATTGAAGGTGCATTGTGACGTTATAACACCTGACAGAGTCGATTAGAAAACAAAATCGGAATCAGCAGGTCAGACTTTTTAGTAATCGGTGACCGGCCAGAAAACTGCAGTCGGTGCAGCCCATTTCTGATCTATGCAAGGCCAAGAAGACACCATCTGGATGGGAGAATTTCATTAATGCTGCCTTACCAGATGTGTAAGCTGACCATGCCAAAGGAGCGCTAATACCTGGTTGTTTGAACACAGACTTTTCTCCACATTCTTCAAGTCTTTCAAAGTTTATTTATTTATTTATTGCTCTTTATTTAACCAGGCAAATCCTATTGAGATCTCAAACTTCTTGCAAGGGAGGCAGTGTTTCCCCTAGGTTATTTGCCTTGACAGGGCGCTCATCCCTTTTGTGATTTCTGTTGGGGGGGGGGGGGGGGGGGGGAAAGGAGTTTGAGATCTGAATGGGATTTGCCTGGTTAAATAAAGAGCAATAAATAAATGGTGGTCTTGTGCCGCCCCGACGCGGCAG